>NW_010197154.1:0-39371 GCF_000695765.1 Mesitornis unicolor | reverse complement strand
CCCGACGCTGTTGCCATGGCGAGGGGCTCCCCCTGCCGACCCCGCAACCCTAGATTGTTGAGTTGTTTTTTTTATTTTAACTTCCCGTTGCAGCCCGTGGTCAGTCCCGGCTTGGAAAGGGCAGTAGCTCTTGCTAGAAAGCAATCAGCATCATCGGCTGAGAGAAAACATGAGCCAGCAATGTGCCTTCACAGCCAAGAAGGCCAATGGCATCCTGGGGCGCATTAAGAGGAGTGTGACCAGTAGGTTGAGGGAGGTTATCCTCCACCTCTGTTCTGCTCTAGTGATGATAGAGAGAACTGTAACACTTACAAAGAAAATTACAGCTTGGGGCTAACACAGCTTGGGGGAATAACGCTTAAGAGTTTACAGGACAGCAATTATTTAGCTGAAGCAATATATCTTAGGTCATTGTGTAAAGGGAGGTAGGCTACAGACAGCTTCTGATAAGGCCAAGGATGTCCTGCCTGAAGCGTCTTACAGCTCCTGATAACAACAAGAACATTGCAGCAAATTGGTAGAAACCAGCTTTGTGGTTTGGAGAAACACCAAGGGACAGAGGTGAAAAGCTTAGTAGGGAAAAGGACTCCCGAGACCCCAGCTCATGACCACCAGAAGGCACTGCACAGGCATGACCTGACTTCTCAGAAAAAGACCACCTTTGGGGGGGAAAAGCTATGAATATGAATAGGCTTTTTTGCATAGTAATGAATATGCAACACTTTATAAAAGCTAAGACAAGCTGCGCAGAAGGCGCACATGAATTCGGAGGAAAGATCCCCCGTGTGCCAGCACTCAATAAACATACCTACTTTACAACCTTACCGGTTGTGGAGTCTTCTTTCTGTGGGTCAGTGAGACCGCATCTGGAGTACTGTGTCCAATTCTGTCCAGTTCCAGAAGGACAAAGAACTATTGGAGAGAGTCCAGCATCTAGCCACTAAGATGATGAGGGGACTGGAGCATGTCCCATATGAAGACAGGCTGAGAGAGCCAGGTCTGTTTAGCCTGGAGAAGAGGAGACTGAGGGGAGATCTCATTAATGCTTATAAATATCTAAAGGGTGAGTGTCAGGAGAATGGGACCAGACTCTTCTCAGTTGTGCTCAGTGACAGGACAAGAGGCAATGGTCACAAACTAGTACACCGGAGGTTCAATTTAGACATAAGGAAAAACTCCTTTACTGTGAGGGTAACAGAGCACTGTAACAGACTGCCCAGATAGACTGTGGAGTCTCGTCAGACACATTCAAAATCAGCCTTGACATGTTTCTGTGTGATCCTGCTCTAGCAGGAGGGTTGGACAAGATGAGCTTCAGAGGTCCCTTCCAACCCCTGCCATTCTGTGATTCTGGGAAACCGGAGCTAAACACCACCCACACACACCCCTCGCCCATCCTTCCCCGGGCTGCACAGACCCACGAGGGCGTCCGAATCCGCGGCTGCGGTGAACCCCCGAGCTGCCTGCAGGGAGCTCCCGGCTCCGCCCGGCACAAGGACGCAGCCCCGCCGCCGGCAGCGGAGACGCCAGGGGAGATGTGCAGATGCTGCGGGGGTTATTGTGGGTGCTGAGGACTGCGCACCCCAGTGCTGAGGTGTTTGTAGGGCAACCAGCTTCTTACACAGCCCTTGCGTATCCCCCAGCTGCTAGCAGATATTTTTTAGGGTGAGAAACCTGAAAAATCACGCCTTATTATTGCCCTATGACCTGAAAACTTGTGTCAGGTGCAACCTTAGTAGTCATGAGAAAGCAAAAGAATCTGACCTTTAACATCTCATTTTCAGCAACTCCCAAAAGCATGTATTTATGCAGCCGTCACACCCAGCATTGCCGGAGGAAAAAAATGAGAGCTGACAGCTTAAAACCTTGCTATTTTAACTACATGACAAAAAGGCAATGAAATTTAATACACCTAGATGCTACAGGAGCACGTAAAACACCTTTCTCCTAATTAGATAACATAGTGAGGGCTGCTTCCTTAAATTACCATAGAATCTTGTTACTAGGTTTCTAGCATTCTTTACTCACAGAACATTATAGTGAAAATAAAGATCTTGCTGACACTCTGTTAGATGTACTGGTCATTTATGTATAAATCAAATCCAAATGTGTTCATAAGCAAATCTGTCCCCAAGGAAATCTCTTTCTCCTTAGCTCCTGCTAGAAGAAAGAAGTTAAGGTGGTAATGACACCATAAAAATGTTTACAATCCATGCACAGAAGTACTGAAAGCTATCTAAGAATAAATGTATACAGCCTGACACTGAGGCAACAGCAGATTTTGTTCATCCAGAATCTACATCAGCAAGTTTATGGAAATGTGAAAGCTAAGTAGTGGGATATTTCAGGATATCCAGCACAGATAATTCAGGAGTAGAAAACCTGAAATTCTTTACAGAAGTTTGTAAGAAATGCAGTGCCCAGGCTTGAGGTAGGTATTTCACCTTGGAAATGTGTTTACCTCCTACTTCTGTTGACATAATTTGAACTCTGGACCAGGGAGATTCCTGCCAGTATTTTATGGAAACAGGCAAACACAGGATGGCAAAAGACCTGCAGAAACTCCAGGTCTTGGTCCAATAATTCCTAAACATCCCCTAACAGGATTTTTCCACCTGCCCTTAAAAATCTCTGGAAGACAGAAACTATTCAGACCTCCCAGGGACCATGGTCCAGTTCTCATTTAACAGTTTCTTTAATTTTTTACTAATAGCAATTATTACTTCAAAGTACACTTTTCCTCATCTATCCTTCAGTAACTAGGCTGAAAAAATATCTTTATAATCATAGCTTTAAATGTATTATTTACACACAGCCACTTGCTCATTTCCCCACAGTGGGAAATGTTTTCTCCCTCAATTTCTTTTTCTCCTAGAGAGAAGCTAATTATTTCAGCTAAAAATTATTTCAGCATTTCCTTGGAATTCATAGATGCTGTGCTGTACGATTTTCCAATTTGTTGGTACTATTGCCAAAATGTGACATGCAAAACTGGATATAAACTCTTCCAGTGGCCTTAAAGAGCCACTGAGCAGAAAGGAAAGCTTTCTACTGATGCTTTGAGTATAAACTTTTAATACACTGCCAGACAACATTTATCCCTTTTAGTTTGGATTTTTTCAGTATTCACTTTGTCACCCATGGGACTCCACATATAATTTTATGATACATTTTTGCTTGTTGATATATATTCCCTTTTGTACTTGTTCATTTGATTTCTCCTTTCTTGAGTACTTTACTGAATTTCTATGCTTTTCTTTCGTGCTCTGCTTTTTTAATGAAAACTAGTTTGAGTTTCATTCCCATTCTCTGATCCACATCTAGATCAGCTCTTCCAACCTGGTACTGTGTATACAGCATATATGTACAAATTCTCAGTTCCCTGACAAACAATGTCCTGGAAAATCAGGCTCCTTTAAGACCTCACATAATATCTTCACAGTTTCCCTGAAAATAATTTACAGCTTGACTTGAGCAGAGTCTTTCAAATTGTTGCTGATTTCCATCAATTTAAACTAGACCATACCTGTATAGCTTCTTTAAAAACATTTAAAAAGATTATAAATGAAAAAAAATCTAATTACAGGAGTTGTGTCAAAAACTCTGCTAAAAATTAGGGACATGGTAGAGGTATTAGTTCCCAGTAGGTGAATACATGCCTATCACACAGTTAAACTATTAAAAAAGGTAATTGGATCAATTTGACCCAAATAGGTTTTTTTTAAAAACCATGTGGTACATTTTCTTTCTATTTTTGTCTCCTGAACTATTAGAAAATGATAGCATATTAATTTATTATAGTAATCTTGATGATTATTCTCTCATTTTTAAAGAAAGGTGCTATGTCCTATACTCTTAAAGACTCTGCTCATTGTTAAGGAGTTTTCAAAAAAACTGATCTTATTTGGGAGATTGTTTTCAGTATTCAAAGATATATTTCATTTCCTGTTGAATAGCTCTAAATGATAGAAATACTTCACAATCAATATTCTTTAATCCAATGTTTTCTTATTCTCTTCATTGTTTTCTACAGTCTTGCCATAAATAGCATTTTATTAGGATCAAAGAAAAGGGCAGTAAGCATTGTGGTCTTCCCTAGACTTCCCCTATTTAAACCCTATTTGTTCATAATTGACTCATTCTGCATGACTCCTCCTGATTTTACCCCTCCACAGGGGTGCTTATTATAAACATCTCTACATTTCATGCTCACCCTTAGCCCTAATATTCTCCATATGATTTTTTTTTTTAACTTTCAGGACAAACATATCTCAGCAGAGTCTCATCACTGATATTCTAATAACATTAAGGATACTGAAGGTGCCACTGTAACACAGAATTACAGAATAGTTGAAGCTGAAAGGAGCCTCCTGAGATCACCTAGTCCAATCCCTGCTCAAAGTGGGGTCAGCCTGAAAAGGTTCGTCAGGACTGTGTCCAACTGAGTTTTTAATATCTCCATGGATGGAAACTCCACAACACCTCTGAGCAACTCATTCCACAGCTTGACAACCCTAACAGCATTTTTTTTTCCTATGCCTGAGTGGAATTTCCTGTGTTTCAAATTGTGCCTGTTGCCTCTTTTTCTGGGCACTACCGAAAAGAACCTGACTCCCTTTTCTTTATACCCCACTTCAGGGGTTTGATAGGATTCCTCTGAGCCTTCTGTTCTCCAGGCTGAACAGTCCCAGCTCTTTCAGCCCCTCCTCATAGGGCAGATGCTCCAGTTCCTTCATCATCTCTGTGGCCCTTGATGTACTTGCTCCACTCTGTCCATGTGCCACTTGTACTGAAATGGGCACATCACTCCAAACGTGGCTTCCCAGGGGTGAGTAGAAGGGAAGGATCACCTCCCTCAACTTGCTGACGATGCTTATCCTAAAGCAGCCCAGAATGCAGTTGGTCTTGTCTGGTGGCTTACTCATCATGTACAGTCCAGGTGCAGGACTTGGTAAATCCTTTTGTTGAATTTAAGGAGATTCCTGTTGGGCCATATCTCCAGCCTGTCAAGATCCTCTAAATGGTAGCACTGCCACCTGGTACATCACCCCTCCCAGTTTTGTATCATCTGCCCATTCACTGAGGATGCACTTTGTCCCATCATTCAGATCATTAATGAAGTTGTTAAATAGTATTTGACCAGTGTTGACCCCTGGGGTACACCACTTGTGACAGGCCTCCACCCTGACTTTCTGCTGCTGAGCACAAGCCTCCTAAGCCTGGCAGTTCACCCAGTTTTCAGTCCATCTCACTTTCCATTTATCTTGTCCATACTTTATCAGTTTGTCTGTGAGGAACTTATGGGAGGCAGTTTGGTTAGTTAGACTATAACTAAAGCCTATAGTAAAGTCAAGATAAATGACATCCACTGCTCTCCCCTATCCACCAAACCACTTATCTCATTGTAGCAGGCTGTCAGGCAGATTACGTACAACTTCTTCTTAAATCCATGCTGAAATATGGCAAATGCACAAAACCAGACTTTCAGAACTGATAGTCCTGCCATTAGGTAACTCTTTTTCCTCAGTGTAATAAGTACCTACATTTCGCATATAAGGCACTATATAGGTTCCTCAGAAAGTCTCAGCCTCCATCACACCTGAGTGACTACAGTCACCTCAGTCTCTCAGTTCACTTCTGTCACTTTTTACTTCAGTCACATCAGTTAATTACTTGACACTATTCACTTCAGTCACGTACCCAAGCCTGTCTGTCACTCGATCTGCTCCTTCAGCTCCTTTCAGCAGTCACTTCACTCATGCTGACTCTCAGTTTAGTCAGCACCTTCAGGTGGATCTGCTGGGCAGTCAGTTACTGCAACCATCATCTCCCTCAGCTCCGCTAACCTCAAAGTGCAAAGCTATGGAGGAACTAGTGTACAAAGCAATTTGTACAAAAATTTCTTTTGAATTTCAGATTGTTAAAAAAATTGCACTGATGAAAAGAAATCCACTTCACTGAAATAGTCACTAATACAAGTTTCTGTAACTGGAGATTGGTGTGCATTTTTACAGGTATTAGCTATATGAAAGTTTAGGCATAGAAGTGTTTTCACTTCCCAACTTAAATTACAGAAAAAAAATAGCATTCCAGCTGTTGCTTTACTAATACCAGATGGAATGAAAGCATTATTCACATGTCATGCTCTTACTTGTGTGCCTAAATAAATTCAGGAGAGTGTTTTGAGGATTAACTCCAGAGCTCAATATTTGGTTACCAGAAGTGGTCACAAGACACGTTGGGAGAGAGAAAAGGGCAATTTTACATTTTATTTTTCCATCATACTATCACACTCTCTGGCCATCTTCAGTTTAGGCAATTTTCTGAGCCACCAGGGTACCTCCCTGGGCCTGGGCACTGGGGGCTCCCTGGGTGGGTGATGGCAGGGCCTGGCAACCAGGGCCCATCCCACCCCCAGCCAGGAGCAGGGCAGCCAAGGGGGCACCAGGGCAGCCCCAGCCCTGGGATAGTGACTGCCTCCCTGGGGATGGGGACAGGCCAAGGCCAGGTTTTGTCCGTTTAGGAAATGATGGTGAAACTCTCTTCCAGCCTCCCTCTAATCCCACACAAAGCTGCTGTATCCACAGTGTCATTCAGCAAAGGGATCCACAGGTTTTTCTGCCTGTTGCACGAAGAATAACTTGCAACTATTTGCTTTGAACCTGGCTCCCACTAGGTTAACCCGATGGCCCCAATACTTGCATTTGGAAAATACGGTGAACATTCAAGCCCTATCCATTTTCTCCATGCCACTCATAATTTTGTAGACTTCTGTCATATCTTGCTCTGTAGAAACACCCATTCGCCAGCCACTTCAATTATTCTCCTTATGGAAGCCATTCTAGCTCTTTGATCACCCTGAAGTCCTTTTCTTCCCTCTTCTCACATACCTTTTTTTGACATGGAAGAACCAAAACTGCACAGGATATTCAAGGTGTGGACAGCCAATTTATACAATGGTGTAACTACATTTGCCATTTTATTCTCTGTTGCCTTCCTGATAATTTCTAGCATGTCATTTGCTTTTCTCACTGCTACTGAGCACTGGATGTTTCAATGTAATTCTTTATTATAATTGCAAGGTCTTGCTCCTCACTGATAATGTATTAGGAGCCAAATGTTTTTAAGGACTGATCATGGGCAGGGAATAAGAATTCAGATGTGATAAGACAATAATAAAACACGAATGGATACTGCCTCACTTGGTAGTCTCACAGTCCATTCACCTTCCCCTAGCAACACCACCAGCAGCAATAATTGTTCATCCAGCATGGATAAAACCTGCAACAACATCTACCATGGCTTTGTACAGCATTAAAGATAAGTTTTGAGCAATAACAAATATAAAAAGGTGTAAGACTGGAGTGGCACTGAAGAAATATATGATTTTACATATCCCAGAACTAAAAGTCATGGTTTAGTGGATTAGCCTGTGACATATCCAAATCACTGTCAGGTTTTTAGGAAAATCAGGAATTTCAAATCTTACTGTGGCTTATATTAACACCCTTTTACTTGAATCCAGCACAGTAAAAATGAACAGCCCACTTTGGTTGCTTCTATCTGACCTTCCCCCCAAAGAATGACAGTAAATCTGGATAATCCCAGTTTTTATATTTTTGCATAAACCAGCCACTAGAGGGGGAGATAATCCCAAACACTCGAATACATCTAATCCTAGCTAGAAGATGTTCAACATTCAAATTTACTTTCTATCACCATGACCACAAGTCCAAAATCTACTCTTTTTTTTTTAACAGTATGATACAGTTATTCATTTACAATGAATTACATTGAATTCCTTGTTATCAGGTTGTCCAGTAGATGTATCAAGAGGTTTTTTTCCAGAACAAAGGCCTTTTCCTGGAAGGCTCTGTTTACTTATTTATTTAGTAATTGACAAGTCATTTGTAAATTGTAATTTCTCTGTAAAGGTGATTCAATTTTGAGACTGTAAGGTTTAGCAACATTCCTTTAAGTAATCCTAAATTCTTAGGAACTTCAGCAATCTTAGATTCACTAATTATAACAGACCATAAAACTATGGCATTTTGTACTCATACAGTAACCTTACTGAGATAATAAGAAAGGATATTACAAATTCAGGAGGTCGGCTTATGACACTTACAGCAAATGTCAATTTATTAACCGAAAACTAAATCAAACTCTAGTGTCTATCTATTGTGACCATGAAAAAAAATCCAGCCATTTGTTAACGATGATAGTGATACCACCTACTTTTCTATCTCTGGGTGTGCCACTCAGATGAGAGTATCTCTGGTGCTGTTGCTCACCCCTAGTAGTCAAGGTAAGGAAGTCTTATACTGTGTTGTATCACAAAGCAAGCAAGACTAATGGTTCTCCATGGAAGAGGAACATAGTAATTGTCCACATCTATGTTGTTAATAAACTTTATCAAACACAATATAGTTATGATAAAAATCTTCTTCTAAGGCAGCTGTGGTCGCACTTTATTATGAGACGAGTCACTTTACATTTTATTGTAACTTGTTAGGTAAATTTGTGAGGCTGACATGAGACAGTATGTTATGTTATTACAGTTCCTGAAGGGCAATCTGCCAAGTAAAACTAAGGAAGATGTGCCCTGGTGCAGACCTGTACATCCTCATACCAGCTCCAGGAGTTCCCCAGTCTCATTTGCTCCCCCATCAATCAGAGAGGGGAAATGGCAAGCCTGCAGAGACTAATTACCCACCACAATAACAATTATAACCAAGGTGAAGAAAGGAAAGAACACTTTGCATCTTTCAGCATCCCATTTGAGTGGCCAGGAACAACCACAAAATCAGCTGGTTTTTGATGATTTTTTGCCTGGATGACATAAGCACCCAGAACTCTTCTATTTTCTACTGGGAGATAAACCAGTAATTTACAGATGGATTAATATTATTAAACAATAGATATGTATAACTGTGCATATATATATATATATACACACACATCATTAAAATATATTCCCTTGGGCATAACTGTCAGGTAGCAAAAATTAGTATACATTTATTTCTCAGAGAAGAAAAATAAATATTGAGGAAAATGACAACTGCATCAAGACAGGAGGTCTAAGAAGTAATCATAAAGTGAAATTATAATTATGATATAGATCAAAAGGGTGAGAAGTGGCAACTGGAAATAGAAGGTGTTATGGTCAACTTCAGAAATGAACAAGAAATTTTCAATGAAGAAAGTTTGGGCATACAGGGAGATAACTGACTCATGAAACATACCTTAAAGAAGAGAAAGGAAAACCAACCTGTTGCTGGAGTTATAAATCTGATCATTTTTTAAAAAACCAACAAACAAAAAATTTGTTCCAGTTTTCTGAAGGCCGTAGACCAAGTGACTGATTTTCACATGCTCTTTGTTGGGGGTGTGAGCCATGCTGGGTACGTTTGACATGGTAGGAGTACGGAGCATTGATGCAATTTAGAGAATCAGCAGTGCTGTGGGAATGCACTCTTTTGTCTCGCCTCTGAAAAGTAGGAACCAACAGCTGGAGGAAGGAGATGTGGTAGAGCAATGGGAGCAGCAGAGAAGTGTCTGGAGGACTGATCCAAAAGTGTCCATGCTGAGAAAGATGAGAGGAAGCTGTGAAATTAAACAGCATTGGTCATGAGATGTGGGGACCCTCTTAATTAGGAAAACTGCCTGGTAGCTGGAATGGCTAACATTATAGAGTATGAAAGTCCACATGTGATAGTTTTCCAACTACTAACTAAAACCTTTTTAAAAACGAAATGTATCAAATTTTAACAGAGGAAAAAATATTTAAATGTCTACATGGCTGCGACTATGCAAACAAATCTCATGACTGAAATCTGTCCTTCGTTGCCAAGAAAGGTAATACCAGAATGAAGAGAAGAGGACAAAGTACCAGCTAAAGTGAAACCCAAGAAACCCCCAGAAGGTTAGAATTTAACTGGAGATAATTCACATAAGGTCACAGAAAGGAGCTCATCTCTGGCAAATCAGGCTGCTTTTGGAAAACATAGCTGAGTAACTGTGCTCCTAACTTACCTAGTCTGTTAGAGCCCTTTTGCCTTACAACCTCTTTAAAAAGCGTGTCAAAGACCACTTTATGAATTAGATAATTAAATATTGTAAGAGTCTGTTAATTGCACAGATAAAGGACTAACTTGGATAGCAAAGGCAGAGAGCAATAGTGTAAAATAAGAGTTTGGGCCAGAGAAATATGAGGAGCTTTGTGCCACAGAGACCAGTGAAGACTGGGAGTGACTTCATTCCTTGCATGCACGTCTCCGGCCAGGGCGGGGGAATCTGTCTGTGAGGGAGTGGAGCCTGCTCATAACACATAACTGGGCAGGGATTCAGCACAAGGGAAAAGAGTCATAAACATCAGAAGATCTCAGGCAGAGCAAGAGCAACAGGATGTGAATTACTTGTGTGCTTTCATTGGGAGAAATGGTGGTTTTAAAGACCGTACAACTGAAAATGTTGAAGCTCTGCCCAGACATTGTGCTTCTTACAGACTTTTTACTGACCACATATAGTGAGGGAGCAGGACTACTGCTGAGGTAGGAAGTTCTCAAGTGTTTAGCAGTAGACAAAACTCAGGGCAGATACAGTCACCTCCAGCAGCACTTCCGAAACTCTTTTGAACAATTATTACAGATGTAAGCCTGATTATTTTTCAGTAACAAAAGCCAGGCCAAAAAGACCATCATGCAGGAGTCTGAACAAATTATCACTGAATGCTTTAGAATAGTATTTATTTTTAATGTATCTAATATTGCTGTTTTACACAGACAAGGCTACACCAAAACAGAGGAAGAGGTTCAACTAAAAACTTGAGGATGTTAACTTGAAGTTGAGGAGTCTATAGCTTCAGCCATGTGAAACTACTTTTATTTAGCAATTTAACTTTGTTATTTAACAACGGTGTGTAGAACATATGCTGTAGAGTTTTTAAGGTTCATTGTTGTGCCACAGAGGTCTCTGTTCATATTTTCAGATCTTCCAAATATTTGTTTACGCATTTCCTGCGGAGAACATACCTTCTGTAACACTGCTTCTGTATCAGCCCACTCCTAATTTATTTTAGTATCCCCCAGCTGATGGGGGACAAATGGGTGAGGGCTGGGAGCAGAGGAATGCTGCCCTGCCTCTGACGGCCATGGAAGCTATGCAGCTCGCCTCCCCCAGACAGCCCTCAAATGCCTTTTGGGAAAGGGGCCAGCATGACTCTCTTGGTCACCAAAAACATTAGAGACCTACAAAGGACTCGAGGTGAATCAGCTTTCAGTCTTGAATGGCAGGGCACAGGTCACTAAGAAGCTGTTGCTGAAGATCTCCATTACAGAAAAGTTATTTAAGATCAAAGGAACAGGCACACTTTAGTGTGATTATGCAACATTAATTTGAAAATTAGTGTGTAGTCTGTGGTGTTCATAAACTTTTCCTACAGTTCCCATCTTCACCTTGTCTGGCTATGAAATTTAAATTCTATTATTGCCTCAGCAGTCTGGAAATTGCAGTTTGGATTAAGGTATTTTGGATTAACACCTTGCAAAATTAATAGAGTCTTATCTGCACCAATGTCTGCAGCATTTTATGTGTGCAATGCAAACCAGTTTGCACTATGATCCCTTTTCTTTTCTGACCATGACAGTACAAAATCTTTCTGTGCTGAGATACGATCGTCTGTGTCTCCTGATCCAAAAGCCACATCCTCCTTAGTCTTGCAGGAGGTTGGAGCAGCCAACAGAGAGCTCCTGCCACGGAGCTGCCATGACCGTGCCATGCAGATGCCATAGCCAGGACAGCGAGCAGAGAAGAGACCTCTGAAACCTTTACTCAACGCAAGTCATTTAGATGTGGGCCATTGAACTCCCTTAGTGCAACAGAAGTCAACACAAAGGGTAAGACTTTAACCCCACAGCTTGCTTTGGGAAGTGAGGACAGTCTCAGAGATAAATGCTGTGGAAAGATGTGGGTTTAGAAAACAATGACTTTTAGTGTGGAAATTCTTGAAAAGCACTGTTTGCAAATCCCGCTTATATTCAGAGATTCATGTAACCTATTGTGTTTAGCGGTGGGCTTTTCACCTATAATGAGTATAGCATATTACTGTCTTTCCAAATAGAAGGATGAGATGATTCTCTAGGGAATAAATCCTAATATGAATGCAGGCAGTTGGTAGTTCCCAGTATGTGGACATGCGCATCACGCCTGCCTATCTTCCAGATCACGGCACCCACCAGTGATGGTAACCAGTACAAACCCAGGCTACAATTAGGGCAGGTCCTCTGGGAGTGTCTCACAATCCTGAACTTTTAGACCCCTCAGTAAACCTGTTTGGGACTCAGACAAGCTCCTGGTTGGCTCCTCCCTTGTTTCTCTTGTGCATTGTGGAAAGCCTGGCAAAAGCAGCTGTTTCACCTGCTATGGTGGCTTTGTCCCTTGTCAAATGACACAAGCTTCCTGCTGTCTTTTCTCTTTGTGTATCAGATTTCAGGACTCAAACAGAAAGTCCTACTGCCTGGTTGTGTCACCTCACATGGCTTTCTGGCTCCTCCAGGACTGTGCGAGGAGTGAAAATTTCCCTTTTCTCTCTTCAGTGAGCGTGTGGAGACGACGGTGGAAGGTCCTGAGGAGAGGAGGCTGCAAGGTCCAGCAGAAAGGAAAGGTAATGGGCTAATGACAGTTGGTCTGCCAGATGACTAGTGGAAAAGGAAATTTTATACACAATATTTTGTGGGAAAGAGCAGGAAGACTTTTGGGGAGGAAATTAAAGATTTAAAATCAGGAAAAAAATAAAGAAAGAAAGATTTTCTTCCTCACATCTTTCATTGTTCTCACTGAGAAGAAAATACCTTAGATGCTCCACACCACCACTGTAAACACACTGGTAATGAAGCATTTGCTAATTCGTAGTTCTCACACTCACAGGACATTTTTCTTCATCAAGAAGAACAGAAAAACATAGCCTCAAAAGGTAAAATTGTTTGTCAACCTGTTTACAGTCTGTATCTCTAAGATTTTTTTTCAGAAAGCTGGGTAAGTATGAAACCGTACTGCTAATATGAACATTTCATCAGCCTCTCATATTCAGGATTGCAGATACATAACCATAACAAAACAAAGCTTACATGAATAATAATTGGCAATTATTTTTTCTATTCTTTCTGTTAATTTCTTCCTTCAATTTGCCTTACAGTTGTTGCTATTAACATCACTTCTGTTTTTCTATTTGAATAATTTGTTATTCCCTAGACTGACTGCCTTGAAAATAAAAAATTGAGTCTTTGTACAATATTAATTCCTTGTTATTAACCAAGTAAGATCTTTATTTGTCTGGAATACAAATGCATATTAATAATGCCAATATACCTTTAGGAAATTACTACCAACATAATAAAACACTCCACTAAATAGAACAGTATTGTTTCATGTTAACAGAATAGAACCTGATAATGAAGTATAGATGTTTGATTATATTAACGTTTTATATAAAGTGTTCAGAGGCCACAATTTGTTGTCTAAATGTTCTTGAATATCAATGAAGTGTTGAAGGATGCAGAACTGATGAGCAACTCACATGAAACACTAATGCAGAACTGAAATTCCATGGGCAATTACTTTTCATAATTCTTTTTGACTTTCCAGGAGTAGACATGCACTGTCAGTGCACATACGAAATTATTCACTGGGCAGCAATATCTCAGACTGAGGGGATCACAGGCTTGGAATACAAAAACACTTAGAGTTTATAAATAATTTTAAATTAAAATAACAATTCATAGTACATTTCTAAAACTGACAAAGCATACTTTGACCATACAATTAAAATTCTGATTGAAATGTTTGTGACTGACAGTAATATACTGTAAAACAGAATTATTTTGAAGCCTGACATTTGTCATATGGGTCCGTGTGTCAGTCTGACCAGAAGCACCATTCTAGAACTCCCATCACTAAATAAAATCCCACCCAGTGATCTGATATATTCTGAGAATCTGTAATGTGCAAGATTAAGAGAGCAAGTCAGTGAATATAAAGTTATTTTGACCAAATTAACATAAATTATATTCTATTATATTAAGCTATTTCTATTTTGCAGGAACAGAAGGATAAAGCAGTCCAAAATTTGCTAGGCTTCTGTTAAGCATTCCTTATTGTTCTTTGGCTGGGACAGGAAACAAAAACTAGTAAGCTATCGTCCTAAATTGTGCAAGCAATTGCATTCTTTGAAAACCATTATCTACATGAAATCTTTCATGGCAGGAAATTACAAACAGAAAGAAATTCCTTCACAATGAGAAAAAAGCCCAGACTATTTTCAATACTTGTTTTAAAATACCAAAGGTGCCACAAAAACAGATTCAGTGGTCGCTGTGATTTCAGATACCTGTCCGGACAGTAGACTGATTCCTTTAGAAAGAGACTAAGGGTATTAAGTAAGGAAAAAGAGAATTGTCTGAAATCCTAATAGCTAAATTTTCTATGTCTGTTATTTCTCACAACCGATCATTGAAGAGAAATACAGAATAAACAGGACAGGTGATCATACATGTATTTTTAGTTCAGAGTTTATAACAGTGTTGTGAAACAGCGAGAAAAAAAATGTTTTACCATTCATAACGGCATTATGACTGTTTTGGCAACATCTTGCCTAACAAGAATATTGTAATAGTAACATTAGTTCAGACTGACATAGAATAAAAGTCAAGCTATCAACGGATATTACGTTGTGACTCACTGCAAATGACGTTAAGTAGCAAAATAAAATTTAGAAAACATAATGGCCTAGATCCTAAAAGTTACTTTTTCTCCAGTAGACTTTTTAAAGCTGTACACTTAAAGTGACTCAAGTATAGGCAAATGATTCATCCTGAGAGACTGGTTTTTGTGAAAAAGGGAGAAATTCTGTAACTGACATCTTACTATCTTGATAAGAGCCAGAACAGAAGCACCTGAGAGAAACTATACAGGAAGGAAATCAGTGACTGCTTAAATGCTGCTGTTAACTGAAGCAGACCACACTCCTTTACACTAACAGGTAGGATGGTAAATTTTCACACCTTTTCTCCCTTTTACCTTTCCTTGCAAATTCACATTTCATGGTGCCAACTAAATTCAGGTTGTTGCTGAAATCCATCAGAAACTCCTAATTTTATAAAAGGATTGTATGTTAGATGCATCCAGTGTAATTAGCTCAGTGAATTTACTGAAGGTCAAAAAACAAACAAAAAAAATTATGACAATAATTCTCCCTAAATGTCTCTAGAGATGATCCCTCCCTCCACAAAATATGTAATTTTTGTCTCTATCCAAAATGAGTAGACAAGACTGAAGCAAAAGGATCGGTGAGGAGCTCAGGCTGCTGCAGACATCTGGAGGCTGTGGTCCCAAGTAACTCCACGTTTCTGAAGGAACTTTCCCATCTTCAGAGCTGGGTCACGTCCTCATCTGCCATCCCACAATGCCAGTTACATGATACATACATGATACATTTTAAACAGCAACTAAGAAGAAGAATTTCACCCGTATAAAATATCTCATTTACCAGCTTCATAACATTGCTACTTTTCTTTTTTTTTTCTCCAAGTTGAAATATTCCTTGCTGTATAAAACAATTTACATATTTTAACTCTTTTATTTAGGCTGATTCTCTAAGGATCATAAAATGACAAATTCATCTCAATTTGCATTTTTCCTTGGCATGCTGCTTTTATGTGGGACTGTTGGACAACCTCACCTCCTTCCTGGCTGTAATCATCTTGCTCTGCTTTCTCTGACCCTGTCTGCCAGTACCTGCTATTTCCTTTTTTAACAATGCTGCAGATCTCTAGTAGTCCTAAATTACAGTCTTTACACTTAATTGTGACCTCTTTGATTCATTTATGTCAATGTGATAATTTAGATCACCCTTTTTACCACCTCAAGAGTTCTCTCAGTGTCCAAAAGAACAGATATTTTACTGATCTTATTTCTTACCTAATTATCAAGCTAGGATAAAAATGAGAAAATTATTATTTTCTGTGATACCTTTTCTGTTTTTTTCTGCTGTCTTCCAGCATCCTTCATGCCTATTACACTGTACAGTAATTCTTCTTAATAATTTATTATGTTAAAATAAGTGTGTCAACAAGTTGCAGTGAAGGCGACTAAGCTAATTCTGAAGGAATGCATACCATCTGCTTGGTCAAACTCTGCCAGCAAGAAACGTTGCTTTCACACCTGTATTAATCATAATTTAGACATATGTGTTCTGCCCTCATATTTCAGGAAAGGTATGCCTTTCCATAGATGTAATTAACTCGGTGTTGCCTGTGGCAAAGCGGGTGTGTCAATCTATGAGTGACTGAGCTGGCTAATTCTTGTCCATTTGTGATGCTTCCCGGGCTTGGGAGTGTGCAGTCAGAAAATACTATATTTTCAGGTTATGCTTCTGGGGTTTCTTAGAGACAGTGACTTCTGAATTGACACCAAGGCCAAAATTAAATCTGATTTGAGTGTAGATATCAGCATTTATATGCTAGGAGTACTTAAGTACTAAGTTTATAAGCTATTCGTTATATTTTTGTTTTACCTCATACGAGCTTCCAAAAGAATATTGAATTGTAAGTTTGTACTCATTTAATGCCTAGAACCTAGCTTTGCATAACCACAAAATTACCTCAGTATTTGGGAGATAAGGCAGTAAATAAAAAAAGCCCTAAACTTCTCATCATGAAGTGATATGGTGCACAAATATTTGTGCTATGAGGTACGCCTTGTTATGGCTGATCAGAAACGTTAGTAAAAGTGTAAGGAATGGGTGAAAAAGATAACTACATTGAGATGGCCATTGTCCTCTGTACCTCATGTCCACGATCTATGCCTCTACTGTTCTCTTTGCAGACTCCTGAGGGTCACATCAGTGCTGACATGGCAACATAAAGCATCAAGAATTTCATTCATTTGTTCATACATCCATCTAGGGCAGCGCTCATCTCCACAGGCGGCTGGCACCGCCCAAGGGACTGAGTGGGGAAGAGAAGTCAGTGGGTACTGGGTAGAAACTGGTACCATTACTGAGGGGAGAAAAAGCTCCTGGAACAAATGCTCTCACTACACAGGCTTAAACAAAATGTCACATTCAGCACAGCAGTAAGGGAGCAAAAATATCTGGTTGTGATGAGTGTCCACTCAGTTCATATGGAAACATCGGAAAAAAGAGTTTACATTTAAAAAAAAAAGTTTTATATAAGTAATTAAAGCCTTGTAGTTTATTCAAGGGCTCAAAAATACAGATGATGTTTCTGATAAAGGAAAATAGGAGTGGTTTTCAGAATGGCATAGCTCACTTCTCTGCTCTGCTGTCTTCTAGGCTGCAGAGAAATGTAGCAGGTTTTTTTTAATAGCAGTAACATTGTACTGAGATGCTGGCACATCAGAGGAGATACACAGATACAAAGGTGCATTTTGTCCCACCTTCTCTGTACATTAAGCAAGGGTAAACTGGTTATTTAATTTGCATATTTAAGAAATAATTGTGTCCTTATACAACAAATTTTTTCACTTATGTACAAGAAGCCTTTTATTTAAAAATCAGAGAAAAATTCCTGTGGGACAGTAATTCCACAGACTCTGGAGTAGTGTTAACAGGGTTAAGCACAACTAAGAAGGCTTGCTTATTTCTTTAAGCTGTTAAATTAGACAGACACATATCACATAATATACATCATATAATATAATTTAAAGAAAAAAAAGAAAACTAGACAAGGAGCTACACATTCCATATACATTTTTATTTCAGAAAGACATCCTAGGATGAAGGAAAACATGGAAATAAAATGAAAATTTAAGTACAGCAGTACACATTTATTTAAACAGGCATCTTGTTTTGTAATTATACTTCTGCTCATAATTACTGGTTTTAATATGCTATCTTATCCATCATTCTGAGAATTCTGTAACAAATATTATGACCACATACTTATTTGTCATATAGCAAATATAAATTACTCTGCTTCCAAAAAATGGAACAAAACAAAACTAGAACTATGAGATAGATAACTGGATGAACAGATACATACATACAGACATGGATGCACAGATACAGAGATGGCACTTAGTATCTATCAAACAACACATGCTGTCTAAAAAAGCTACACACAACTTCCTTTGTTAAGATGTCATTGCTTTATAGATCATATATTTAGGAAAAAAGGGGGGGAGAACTATGTCATTCAAATGGTTCATACATGGACTTAATGCAAATAATGTGGAGTTGGGTCAATTCGCAATTTGTGGTTTCTGGGGCCAGAAGGACCCGCCTGATCATCCACCAAGTAGGGACCTGGCTAGTTCCTAACCCATTGGGAGTAAAGGAGTGCTCTGGAGGGCCTTGCATGGTTTGTGGGGGCAGAATGAGGATGTGCAGGTATCAACTTAGCTGAGGATGTGCAATTTTGCCCTGGAGCCATAGCAAGTGGACTGCCAAGCAGCAAAGTCATGGCATAGGACCAGGCTGGAGATAAGAAGTTTTGTATGGCAGCTGCAGCTGCTTGGTCCTGTAGAACACCTGTGAATCTTCGAGTGGAGACTATAGGTGGTAACCCAGAGATATTAACTGGACGCTGGAGTTTACCTGGGTTTTTGCTATATATTGAATTTATGGACAAGATTTTGCCCTGCTCCATCAATGCCATAGGAAGCATTTCTGTCATTCCTTTGGCTATAGGCAGTACCAGCATTATTAGGTGCAGTAACTACTGAAGTTTTATACTAAATGTTTGTTCTTCACTGTTTTCTTGTTCTTCTGTGTTTGTTTCCTTGGATTGCCAGCCCCCTCATGGCATGAATTAGCACAACATTAAAGCACCAGCCCTGACTGAATTCACTGAGGTTTAGTATTTGCTTAATGTTGGGCCCACTGCAACAGTTCAGTCTGACAGCAAGCCCTGAAGACCCAGTGACTATGTCGAAGAGGAGTCAATGCCTTCATGGTGTGAATCACAGGATTTTATAATTCCACTTTCTGCCACACTGAGGCCCACAAAGAACTTAATTCTTCAGTGCTTTTATGACAGAGTTCATTGCCTCTCTTTTACCAGAGCCATATTCATGGTTAAAGAACTGAATGTATTTTCAAATGTACTTAGTTCAAAGAGTATGTTTATGAATAAAAAAAACTTCTGGCTGTTCGCTACTGCATTCCAATAGAGACTGTAAGCAAATAGACAAATTAAAGTGAATTGGAGCTTTCAGTCCCTTCTCCTGCATAGCTATCCCTCGTGAATTTAACTGAGTAAATGAATAAACCTCTTCTTTTAAATGAATGTTGGAAAACAGAAAATTTTTTAAAATAGTACCAGTGACTGGCCGGAGTTCTTCTCTATTCAGAAGTAGTCTCTAATGAACTCTAAGGCTATAAAGGGACCTCTATGTATTTCAAAAAGGACTCTTTAAAACAATAGGGAATTCACACAATTCTATGAGGTCCAACCATAAATATGCACAAAGACATACAGGATGGGTTTTCATTTACTCTGTTAAGCTTTTACATCCTTCCAACACTAAATAGTGCTTGGGGAACTTTGTAGGTCCATTATACGCGATGGTGTATAGAGCCTCTTGCTTAGTCAGATTGTCACAAAGTGTAATAATGTGTAATAATGAATCAAAGAAAAAATTAACTATATGACAGAGGCACATTGTGTTTCAGGGTTGTAGGCGTTGTGGCAGATCTTTGGTTATGACACCCAGATAATTGCTGATGACAAACAGTGTATTCTGAAGCTGCTGCACTCCCACGGCAGTGGGCCCCACAAAGGGACCTTTGTTTGGCCCTGTGGATATAAGCAAGACCTCCTGCTGCTCTGCTGCCAGCACACTGCCATCACTGAGCCCACATTTCCAGAAAACGCTAACTCACCATCACAGAGAGCAAGAAGTCAGAAGACCTCACACTGAGAGTGCACAGAGAGCAGCTGGACACAAAACTCCCAAGAGAAAGTTTGCTGGAGCCCCACAGCCCTTTATTTGAAAAAGATAATGTGAATCTGTCTGTGTGCTTGTGAAGCGATGCTCTAGAGGCAATTCCACAGCAAGTAAATGCAGTGCGTACCATATACATCAGTGCATTGCCTGGCTCCATTAGGAGACTAAAACTCTTTACTTCGAATTCTTGCTTCTAGATGGCATTGTCTTATCCAGAGAGGTATCAGAAATAACCAAGATTTACAAGAAAAGGAGGCTAAAGAAGAACTTCTTGCTAACTAACACCATGCTAGATCTTTCTCAAATCCATATTTTCAAGTGGTTTGATTTTCAGAAGGTTCGAATGCATATCAGTTTCTATAAGGAGACTGCAAAGTAATCTTCTTTTTGAAAAACAGGATGCATACAAATATATGTGTGTAAATACAAACTTGGGAGTCTAATTACATGCTTCCGGTTGCAAAAGTTTTGATTCACGTCTTTTATATTCACATATCCCATGACGTGTATCTACATAACACATATATGCTAAATAAACATGTGGTGCTGCTAATAGCCCAAAGGTGTTATTTTCCCATATAATAGACACTATTTGCCACACTCTATAGAAGGTCTGTCCTAAACCCCATGGTTGCTTTGTATCTGCATTGCAGGGAATCTATCTCACAAGGCTGAGGATGGGCACCATGCCATCCTAACAGAAGGGTCTGACAGCCAGGAGACCATGTAAGTGAATCCAGTGTGGGTGAGACCAATGGGATTCTTTGCCAGAGAGATCTAAACAGCTGTCTGTTTTGGCTGTATCTACTCCATGGAGAAGGATGTAGGCTTACATCACATGAGGTCTATGCAAGCGCAGAGATTGGAGGCGGAGCATCACGTGTGTAAAGAAAAATCCATTCAAATAGCTAGGAATCAAAGACACCCACCAAGAAAAAGTAAGGCAGCATTACGGCACTCCACACCCCTCTGCCTCCCCTCAGGAAGACCAAGCAAAACTCGTCACGACAAGTTAATTTGTCTGAACACGCAAGGGTGCAGAAACCTGTTGTTCAGGCTTTCTTCCTGTCCCAGAGGCACATAATATTTGGTAAAACAAAGGCCTGACTTTCAAATACTGTGCAGACACTGCTCTTCTATATGGTATAAAAATCTGCTGAGTAAAGGAACAAGTCCTTTCAGCACAAAGAATATGAATTTAACTTGTGTCTTTTAAAACATAATTTTAAATGTCCTGTGAACAATTAGGTATTTGCATGACTAGAAGTTAAAATGTTGCTTTCAAAAATTACCCCCTTACAGAATTTTTATCGTCAGGTCCTGCCTGTGTGTATTAATACAGAGCTGAAGAGAAGCATCACATGAGCTGTATTCATTCAGTGCTCGGAAAGGTTCAGGCAATCAGTGTCATTTTCTTCACTGTCATGCATTTCATTCATATACCCACACCCAGAAAAATCTACTTAAAAATAAAGACTGCAATATAAAAAAAAATTAAGTGGTACCTCATCTATTGTCTTTAACTAATGTTTTATTAAAATTTAAACAGTGATCAGAGATTTAGCACAGTCTATGGAGTGACCAGTGAAATTAGGTTATGGAAAGACATATTTCAGTACAATGTAGACATTTTTTAGAGCACTTATTTGTTCAGAAAATCAACTGAATAGTACAAAGTACATATAGAAAAACAAAGAGGATAAGCATAGTCATATGCAAGTGAATAAGATCCCTGAAAGTGATAGAAGTCCTTCCTATACAAAAGCTTAAGTGGCAGGTACAGCAAGGGAGCTGGGAAGCATGGAAAAAAGTTGGTATAAGGTGTTGTTAGCAGTTTTATAAATATACATCAGGTTTCCTTGTAAATTAAAAAGCCAAGTTCCTGCCTAGAAATAACCTGGTTATTTCTTAGGGTGGGTGTTTTACTCCACCCTCCAGTGATCACCCAAGATGGATGACACTTTCAAAGGACAATCTTCCCACCCTGAGTGCACCACCAACAAAACTCTTCTGCCCCCTCCTCCCATGACAAGGGCTCATGCTTTCAGAAATAAGTAAAAAAAGAAAAGGTTTAACTCTAAGCCATCTGTAGCCACCTTGTAGAAAATGGCAATTTATTACACTGGTAGCATGGGAAACTAAGGAGTAGTAAGCCAGCTTCCTTCCTGCTCCAGACTTCAGTAGCTGTTATTGTGTTTTGTTTATTGAATTAACCCTTAAGAACAGTGAAAAGAGGCATGTTTTTGGAATGTGCTCAGTATTAAAGAACTCAGTCACAATGCAAACATGTGGCATCAAGAAGTTTGGGCTTGTGCTTGGCCTGAGGGTATAAAAACAGGGCAGAGGTGATGTAGAGGAACTTTATGCCTTCTTATTTGGTGTATTGATGTAGCCACCAACATGAACTACCCACCGCCTCAAGGACTGTTTTGGCATCTGAGGACAGCTGAGTTGTTCATACATTGCAGTCAGTTTGGTTTAGCGTCATTGCCTTCTGCATTGGGGGGTATGGAGCTACCACAAAAGTCCTACAGGCCCCCTTATTCCTTGTAGAGGAAATTTTCTCAGGAAGAGAGTTGATCCTTATGGATCCACTCTGCAGCTTCATCAGGGCAATGTGGACACAAGTGTGTATGAGCATGTATCACCTATTTTTAAGTACACCTTTTAAACTATAAAATGTACTCCATAACTTTTTGATACCTAAAAACATATTCATTTTAGTTCTCAAAGTTTCTGAAAACCTCTAAGCTCAGGAACATACTGTATTATTATCCAGATTATATCAATACATTAATATCCTGCCTTCTGCCATCTCAGATATTTTTTATTTGGTCTTTGGAGCCATTTTATTATAAACTTGATTCATCAAATAAAAAGTGTTCCTCTCAATGTACGCTTCAAAATTCTTAGCACTCTTTTAAAGAAGGAAAAGCACAATCTAAAAGGCATTGCACTTTAAAATATATTACATTATTATATAAAGTGCCTTATCTGTAATTACAGAACTTGCTGTTTATTATAGACCTCAGATTTGTAAAAAATATTTGAAACTTTAATATTTAACCACATATTATCACTCAAATTGCAAATTGATGGTTACATTGGGAGAGGCAAATGAGGAAATATCTCCAATCAAAATAAATCACATCATAGCCTAAAAGACTGTAACATTTAGAGATTCAGATAAATTGCTTTTCTTTTGTACATGGACATGTTCTACAGATTATAAGACAGACATGCTAAGAATAAGCTAGTGGTGTCATTCTTTGATGTTTGATTTAACCCTGCATACCTAATTCCTAGAATACCCTGCATTATTCAATAAACTCTACTTTAATGGGCTGCTCTTTGAAACGGAAAAAAAAAAGTATATTTTTTAAAAATTTCACAGAGAGTTCAGTAGATTATTTCCAGCAAGAAGAATCTTATTAGTAATGGGCACTCCCGGGCTTCCAAAAGCATGAAGATACTCTGATTTAAAGGATGTGCCAGTTGGCAAGCTGTGAAATAAAGTTACAAAAGTTGTCTGGTATAAAAGTAGTTCTTTGCAAGCTAGAGAGTAGTCTATAACATTGCCTCCCCTCTCCCCAACAAAAAAAGGCAAGCAAGCTTGCAGCTCCTTGATGCTATTGTTCAGAATCTTTGGTTTAATGTCTGTGTGTATCTGTAGCTAAATAAGCTCTTTCTTGTGGGCAAGTATTTTGAATAGGCTGCATATTGCACAAGTAATACTCTCATCGCTAATTGGATTGCAGTGGAAGCCTTGAAATGTAACCACTATTAGACCTTGGTCCTAGGTGCACTAGCACCTTCCCTCTCTCCAGTCCCAGCGATATGCTTGGGGGACTTCTGCAAACCAGAGCAGAACAGCTCCTAGAACTGTTTGCTTCTTTGGGGCAATAAATTAGAATCTATCTCCTGAACTGATCCTAAAAAAACCCCAAAAACCAAAAAACAAACAAACAAACAAAAACCCAAAAACCCCAACCCCCTGCCCCTCCAAAAAAACCCCACCAAATTGAGAAGGAAATCTTTCTTATGTTTGCAAATCTGGATTTTTTTTTCTCTTTCTCACTGTGCTGCCTAAAACCAAAGTTGATCAAAATACTAGAGAATAAGAGAAAGACGTGTCAGGAACTGGAAAGTGAGTGATATCACATGTTATTATCAATAAAAACATTAAATATTATAACTTCTTCAATCCATGAAAATAAGAATAGTAAGTGTATGCATTTCATGCTTAACAGAGTTTCAAAAATCTTTATCTATTTTCTGGCCAGAAATTGGTTCTTCTTTATATTCAAGGAATCAGCGAAAACAGATCCTCACTCTTCTCAGCAGTAAGAGAACTGGTTTTTCTTTCAGAAGACATTCTGCTATAGAAAAGACAGAGAGGAAGGAAGCTGGAGTTAGAACAAAAGTGAACATTATAACTTAGAAGAGAATTTGTAAAAACACAAATGTATTTATTTCCATGTTTTATTTTTAAAATATCCCATATGTTTTTATTAATAAAAGGCAAAATAACCAATTGAATTTGTTCTTAATTTTTATCCTTCTACTCATTTTATCATATCCAGTTGCCATTTCCCTGACAAGACATTGCACATCAATTAAGAATGGTAGTAATTTCTGATGGAGTGGAATAATTTGTAATAGGAGCAAAATTTTAAATAACATGCTAAAAGTATCAAAACTCATAAGGTACCAGATGTTCATCAGTAGGCTCCCTGTGTAGTAAAGCAGGATCTCATTATAAAATCAGGAAGTATGTAAATAATCCCGAAATGGTGAAAAATTTAATAAAGATAGCTCATCAACAGACTGATAGGAGTGGGAGTAATGTTATGCAAATTAAGCTCACCGTTCTTCTACATCAAAGGAACTATCAAAGCCAAATCAGAGAGGAAGGAACCATTACCATCTGCAATTCAGATAATTCCTTGTTGTCCCATCATTAAACTTAAGAAACATTGGAGCATCCTGTTATTAATACTTAACAAAAAGTAGAGGAGCACCACTCACCCTATTGCATATTTTGGCTTACATGCCAGAAGTTATTGAGAGCAGAGGACACCAAAGGCTTCTTAATGGTAGGGTCTAACTTTTAAAATGGCAAGACTATCCCCTTCTGGGACTGTAAAGGTGAATGAACGCAGGCAGTTCACCCTTCTTTCTCTTTTTCAGTTGTTAGGTAAGAACAGATAATGCTTAAAGTTTCTTGTAAGGTCATGTTTAAGCATGGCAGCATCTGCCCAGTCAAGTCCTTTGTCATGGACTCCAGCTGTCCAGGCGGGCTAGCACGTACCAGAGCTCTCCAGCAAGCCCTGAACTTGTAGAAAACAAGGGATTATCCCGCATCATGCCCCTGCCCTGTCTGACAGGCAGGACAGCGTAACAAGGAGGTAAAATATCCCATTCCTCCTAAAGCACTTGAAGTAGATCAACTGCAAAAAGATGGGAACCTAAGGGGGAATCTAATAGTCCGTCAAGTCTGAGCAATTTACCTGCTTGTAGAGTTTGACACTGGCATTTCATTTTTGCCTGCTCTTATTTTATTTCTGGATGTGCATTACTGTGCATCACAGGGACTGTAAAAAGAAGACAGGTTTCTGTTCTGGAAGGGTCCTTACCATGTAATGTCAGCTGGCTAGGTAGCTGTTGGGAGAAAGCACTTCTTTGCTACAAGAGAAGTGTGGATTTGTTTGCCAGAGTGTTTCCATTTCACACTGAGAGTGACTGAGCTCTTCCCTATTGCCATCAATTGTTTACTGGTATTGCACCCACATGAGACTAATGTAAGAAATCTTTATTCTGTATTCTTGAATAAACTTGAATAAACTGTCAGTGCAGCTCTTCTGGTCATGAAAGAAAGTACTGATTTACATGTCACAGGGCAAGGTCTCAATGGTGTCAATAAAAAGTAGCTAGAAGTGCAAGATCCATCTCTGGGATCTTTCATTAACTGGTAGAAATTGCCTCTGCCTGGAACTTTTACATGTCCATTTGATCTATACATTATCAGTTGTCATCTAGCGCTACTATGATTCAGATATCGTTAATTAAAAACTCACCAAGGAGTAGATTCTGACAGACACTAGCTCAGCAATGAAAAACCTGTTCAAATATTAATAGCGACCAGTGAGCAAGATCACCTCTTTATAAAGAGCTTTTGTGACCTAAAGAAGCAGCAAAGAGAGGAAATCTTTACACATAAATTGGTACTTCAGGACAGACTATTTTGGGGCCTCTTTAGACATCTTTTTTTTGGGTCAGCTCTCAAATATGGCAGCTCACTAAAGACAGAAGTGTCTGTGAAGCCACTGTGATGGGTCCTGACCCATTGTCTCCTCAGTGTCTCGAGAGTGGACAACTCACTTAGCCTCTCTTCTCTACTGATGACAAGAGTCCTTGCAGATTAGTGGCTTTCAAATTGTAGCAAGAAGATGATGAGGCATCAGAAGATAGTCTGAAAAAAATGTAAAACAATCAAAAAATCTGAACAGACTGTGCATGGATTCCCAGGCATAAAGTACTAAAATGACATATGAAATTTAAACTAATTTAATTTGGTTGTAGGTGAAGACCAAAACACAAAATATGATCCTTCACTTTACAAAGGTTGAAGAGCCATGGGCTGGAGGACACAGATACACAAGCAACACCTATAGACTTTTGGCTGAGAAGGGTGCATCCAGCTTAGAAGTTTTTATGATTCCTCCCTAGGACTTAGACAGAGAGTCTGGTAGCACATGTACAATTGATGGAAAACAACTCCTCCTCAACTGTTAAGACAGAGAAATAAACAGCACAGCACACTGTGTAACAGATCTAGAAGAGCATTAAAATTAGCAATGGACTTGGAAAGCACCTAAAAGTACATTATCTAGACTTACATATAGCCAAAGCTTGATTTTTGAAGCTTCATTTTAACCTCTTGTAAGGATCTCATTGATTCTCACAAGGAATCTAGAGTTTGTTTGGTTTTGTTTGTTTGTTTTTTTGTATCAGGAATGCACTTACAATGGTCTACTGAAATATCTATTTATTTAAAATTAACAAAACACATACAGTTATACACTGGTTCTCAGGTATGACTAGCTTCTAAAGCTAGCTGATACAAATAACTGTATAACAGATAAAGGTTCTGTGTTTGAATATTTGACTGTTTCTATAGGAACAGTTACATCACTGTACATTTTATAGTGATATTGTTAAATCAATATGCAGCCATTATAATGGTATTAATCTTTGAATGATTATGACTATCCTAGATCAAAAGAAGACTTTTCACTGTACTTAAAACTCCTTTCAAAGCAACACAGTATAAAGTGAAGAAAACATTGTTTTTACGAAAGGAAACATGCTGATATAAATATTACTGTATAAATTAACATCTTAAAATCTTAGATAAATTCCTTCAAAGGAGAAAAGAAGCGAGTGATGGATTAGATGGATTGACCACAACTCACAGTTTAGACTAAAGTAACGTTATAGTCACCAATTTATATAATATTAATACTAGAATGTACAATAGTGTTGCATATACACATAGAAAACCATGAACTTGAGATGAACTATGAAATATGTTCAGCTTTTTCATCTGATACAAAAGATAAACAAAAAAGTCCAGAAAAAAATGAACAAAACTTTTCAGAAGTATAATGTCATAGAATCATACAATCATTATGGTTGGAAAAGAGCTTTAAGATCAAGTCCAACCATCAACTAACTCTACCAAGGCCACTTCTAAACTGTCTCCCTGAGCACCATATCTAGATGACTTTTAAAAACATCCAAGGATGGTGACTCCACCACTTCCCTGGGCAGCCTGCTTCAGTCTTTGATAACACTTTCAGTATAAAAGTTTTCCCTAATGTCTAACCTAAACCTTCCCTGGCATAACTTGACGTCATTTCCTCTTGTCCTATCGTTTGTAACTTGTCAGAAGAGACCCACTCCAACCTCTCTACAATCTCCTTTCAGGTAGGTAGATAAGGTCTCCCCTCAGTCTCCTTTTCTTCAGATTAAACAACCTCAAGTTCCTCAGCCGCTCTTCATAAGACTTACTCTCAAGACCCTTCACAAGTTTTGTAGACCTTTTTAGGACCCTCTCCAGCACCTCAATGTCTTTCTTATACTGCAGCACCCAAAACTGAACCCAGTACTCAAGGTGTGCCCTCAGACTACACTGGGACAACCACTTCCCTAGTCTTGCTGGCTATGCTATTCCTGATGCAGGCCAGGATGCTGTTTTCCTTCTTGGCCACCTGGGCACACTGCTGGCTGATGTTAAGTCAGCTGTCGATCAACACCCCCAGGTCCCTTTCTGCCTGGCAGCTTTGCAGTCACTCTTTCCCAAGCCTGTAGCGCTGCATAGGGTTGTGACTCAAGCGCAGGACCTGGCACTTGGCCTTGTTGAACCTCATACAATTGGCCTTAGCACATCAATCCAGACTGTCCTACCCTCAAGCAGATCAACACTCCCACCTAACTTGGTGTCATCTGCAAACCTACTGAGGGTGCACTTGATCCCCTCATCCAGATGATTGATATCATACACATAGGAATGCATGTGAAGAATTAAGACCATTTAATATACAGAGAATGATGACTGCAAATGCGGTCAAAGTTTAATTTGGTAAATGGCATGGAGAAAAGGGAGAAGAAATAACCTATTTAACTAGAAAGCAGTATGATCAAAACCAATTAAAAACAATTTATGGACTTTATAATATTTAAAAATAAGATTTCTGTAACCATGGTTTTCTAAGGATGTAAGAGAAGCCCAAGTTCTAGTGAGAAGTCTTTTAAGCCCACTAATGTTGCTAGCAAAAAAAATAGGAGGCATAAAAGACTATAGCTGATTTGAAGAATGTATGTGTCTAAAAGTTTGTCTGACTTTTCCAGTTGTACCTCTATCTGATCAAAGATACCACCTTTTCCAACTTAGTTTTCCAATTAAGTTTTATCACCTAGAAGTACAATATTCACAATGCGTGCATATGTTGAAGGGTAGTGATACTTGTAGTTTAGGATTTATGATAGCAGTATGAGGCCAGAAAGAAACTCTCAGTATTGGTAAAACTATTATTTTATTTCTCTGTGGCATTTGGTATCTATTGGCTCTCTCAGACAAGACAGGGCACTACATTTCAGAACAGCATGGCTTGCGTTTAGTGAATAGAGAATAAATTTTTCATTATACTGCTCGCAATTTCATGACAGTCACCAGTCACTGAAAAACCCAGGCAATTCTGTCGTTTATAACTGTTCATGTTATAGAAAGCATGAATATAAGTTAGTTGTATGTTTATTCCAGCACAGGAAACTCCCCTTTCTCCCCACCTCCCACCTACTTACTCAATTTGTTCAGTAGGTGTGTTATGAAAAGCGTGCTGACAGGCTTCTGAAGCAGTTCTGCATCTCCACTGCTGGTCCCCAGCTTCAGCTGCCACCACATTCCTTCACTAGAGACACTTTTGGGAGTAACTTTGTTTTATCTATTTAAGGTGTTCTGACCAGTCTTGTTCACAAAACTTCAATATTAATAAAAGCAAAATTTCAATCTTTGGGATGTTTGCAATAATGGGTTTTTTCACAGAACAGTTTATGACCTAGTTTAAAATAAACTAAAAATCTTATGATAGGTGAAAATATTAATACTCTTAGATACATGAAAATATTTAGGATATAACTATTTTCTGAATGTTATTTAGAAATAAAAATACCACTGAGGAATCAATGAGAAACAAAAATGTTTTCAAATACATTACAAGGAACAAATGTGCCTGATGAATGAATGATGAAAAGGTTAATTCATTTCATTATGTATGAAAAAGGAGAAAACTAAATTTTAATCCTGCAAAGCAATCACAGTTGGAAAGAACTGATGGCATAAAGTTAGTAAAGAAAAAATAGCATAAAAGGAGCAAAGGCTTGATTACTCTTACTTTACAAAAAAAATAAGGAATATATTTCTGAAAAACTCCTTGTAAACAGATCTTCATTAACAGATGTAAGAAATTATTTTGAGTCCTCCATTGTCGGGCTTGATACTGTATTTAGGGAAAGTCCCTACAAAAGCCCAGCAGATGTTTTGAAAAGTCAGTAAATGTATTTCAATCTTTAAATGTTATATATAACATATAAAACAGAATGGTTCTGTTAAATAGTAGCTACATTTATCAAATACAGCACAAGATACAACAGTGAAGAATGAAACCTGCATTGAAGCATAGAATTTTAGAGCTTGTGAGCAATTATAATTCTTGTAGTAGATGTTAGTATGGAGTGAAATTATTTGAAATACACTTTTTTTTCACATCAAAAGGATAAGGTCACATGCCTACTCCCTTGCATACTATGAAATATGACAAAAGTTAAGCCAGTGAAATTAATTAATAAGGTAACTAAAGTACTCTGTTCTATGACTATCAAAAAAGTTGGTTTGGGCTCTAGTTAGTCACAGAGTGACAGTTGGCTGGTGAAAATAGGATCACAGTAGTTCTTCTCCTTAAGGTTTTGCAATCCTACCTTCTTACAGCCTAAGATTATCTTCATTTGTAAGAAAAAGAATATTTTTATGGTATGATACATTCGTCAGACCTGTGCAATATCATCGATATTTACCTTACTAAAAAGGACAATCAGCTAAATCAGAAATTATTACTTCTAGGTGATCTAAAACGTCAATAAAAACAGTACCACCCCCACGATGAGTGACTGGATTTGTTCCTCTCCTGTAGTCTAACAATAATTTTTATACCGCATTGTTGTTAGACATGGCATTTAATTATTACAGAAGCTTAGAATTTAGTCACTGTAATCAGCAACAGAAACAGACAATAATTCAAAGCAATCCAATTCCACACAACAGACACAAATGGAACGCAAGAAAATGACAAAATGCACTATGCATTGCAGCAAGCTCGAAAAGAATGGCGTTTTTCTGACAAAATGTAGGGGCAGGTTGTGAGTGCAGTGGTATTGATTCATGGCTCAACCCACCCATCAAAGTCTATGAAGAATGTTCTAAACGAGCAGACGGAGCTTGAAGCAACACGTTAGCTAAATACTCAAGCAAGGAAAAGTTGCTTTTATAATGAAATGGCTGCTTGTCACACAATCTCCATAGTGTAATGAAGATGCTAAAATTGCATTTTTGGCTAAAGGACACAATTTGGTCCTAATCTTCATTGCATGCTGCAAAGAGAAGTTGTCACATGAGCTGTTGTAGTTCCTACAAAAGGCAACTCTGTAAAGCCCTTGAAGACATGACAAACTAAAAGCTTCTTAAAAGTTGTGCAAATTTCCAAACATATGGGACAAGTGTCTAAGTCTAGGGGAAACCTGGGCCAACACAGTTGGTAGGTGTCATGCAGGAAACACTTCAGTTAAGTGAAAGCAGCAAATAGGAAAGAAATTTAGGCACATAGTTTTAATAGCAAAATTTCAAGTCATTGTTTCCTGAGACCTAATATGAAATCTTTCACTAAGAAGTATTGAAAATTTAAGTTTTAGGACTTAATTAAAAACATTAAACATTTGCTTAGTAAATGAACTGAAATGCATATCTATGGCATTCCACTTGCTCCTGATCTGGCTGCAGAGATTTACTGTCAAAAGGTCATTTCCCACCTCTTAGTGATATGAATGACACCATTAGTGAAACTTGAAGGCTATGCACTAATAACAGTGACAACTGGAATGACTGGATGTAGCTTCCTACCAGTAAAAGAATTATTTTGGGTTTTTAATCTGCACCAAGGAGCAGAACCATTTTAGCAAAATGCAAAAATAGTTTGTGTCCTACAATTATGCTAAGGCCCAGAAGTTTGTAGGCATTTCCTGGGAGTGCAGCCAACTGCATACAGCTCCTGTGCCACATTATCTGTTCCTCCTCTGTGAGAGTTGAGAGGTAGGGCTACAGCGTAAGCCATGCTGAGCACATGATCTATAAACTTGCTTCGTGTATAAACTGAACAGTCCTTTATCCCAGAATGAAAGCATGCACAGATGATGTCTTCAGTCTTGTGTACAAGTATTGGCAAAGGGGCTAAGGACTAGAAAGACTTGGAAGCTGAAGCCCTTCTGCATTTCTGTCTTTACAAACAGCAGCTGAGACCCTGGAGAGAATGTGAAACACCAAGTGACTCTGCAGGTCTTGAATGGTCTCCCAATTGCTGAATGTTTTAGGAAGCAACTGGCTCTAACTGGGGTTTACATGCCAATAGCAGTGTGTGCTGAATACCTTTCAGGGTCAACATCAAAAAATTACCACTGTTGTGTGCAAGGGTTCCACTCCAAGTAGCCTATTCAATTAAGAAGAGGAAACTGGAACTACCCATGAAATCAGCTGCTAAATAGAAAAGAGAAGAAAGCAAGCAAATGAGGAGCAAAATACTGGCAACAGTTGCATTTTGCTCAATTAGCTTACTGTGGTACAATGGGGAGAAGGGTATACACCAAGCAGGATGAAGGAAAATAAAAGAGGACTTGTCTTCTAATTGAAAAAGTAGGGAAGACAGAAAAAAACACCCAATGTTTATTTACTCTCCTCTATCCCCAGAGCGTTGCTGCAGCTGCTGCTTTTTTTGCTGGTGAAAGCCAAGTGGCTTTCCAGGCATGGCAAGGAATTTGACTTTCTGATTATGAGCAAAGGAAACACCAAGAAACTTTGTTCCACGTTGGTCAGTTCTCTCCCCTTGCAGCAGCTCCTGGACGAAGGCAAGGCTGGCAATTCATGGCTGTGCACCCTCATGAAATTCATTAAAAATAAGCAATGTCAGAAATAACATCTGTTGCTACTGTTTAGCTAATAGCATAATCAACTAAGATGATAATGTCGGCCAACTGGTAATAAGGAATGATAAATCCTCATCTAGAAGATGACCTCCCTAAACAAAACCATTCACTTACCGATCTGAAGGTCTGGACAAATCATGTATAGAGACCACAGGCAATAGTGAAATGTCTGCAGAAAGTGAAAGATAGGCTAAAAAGACAAGTCTAGAGACAAAGCCTTGATAAAACCAAGGAAAAGGAGAAATCATGTATGTATATACCTATAAATAAATAAATTAGATTGCAAAATATGGCTTCGATACCAGACATCACCTCTTGCAGCAGCAGGTGGTGATGGGGAACCATGCCATGGGTCTCAAGTGTCCTTGGGAATTTGGAAAACGTTTTTCTGAGAAAATCTGTTCCTTTCAAACAAAACGAATCTGGGGTATCTGTTTGGGCACTCACACAGCCTAGATCCATTGCAGCAGAACAGCCCTTACTGGTACACAGACTGTAAACCCTGTGTGTTTTGGAAGTGTCTCTTTATTGAGCTCTTGAAGCTGGAGACCTCAAGGTTCAATTGCAAATATCACCTGGCTGAAAAACCTATACTCCTCTTACAAACAGCAGGTCTGAATGCATTCTTGGGGAACTATCAACCTATGAAGACTTAAGTCATATAAAACAAAAAAAAAGTTATGAGTTACATGTCATAACTGCTATCAAAACTAACTCCCTAGCACCAGATGCAAAAGTATTGTAAATATTTTTTTAAAATGTCAGTTTTTAAATTACTCAAAGAGCAATTCAGTTCTGTGTCTAGAAAAGGAACTATGCATTTTTGTTTTGTTTGTTGCATAAGCAATTACTCAAATTTCTTCAATCCCTGTTACAAGATATTGATTGATAGAAGTGATATAGACATAGGCATCCAAGATGCTTTCCAATCTGGGCAACTCTAAACCAGCACGTTGATGAAGTTACATGCATACAAGTACACAAGCAGCGGAACTGATTTAAATGCCCTCTCCTGGGAGATAACTCTTGAAGCAGGATGCCATTTGTTTTAAGCTTCACTTTTGATTGACTTTTCATTTTGTCTAGGCTCATAAATTACAATTCTATTTTATGCATGGCTCTTTTGTGCCACTCTATGCCAATTTTTGCACGTTATTTTGACAACTGATTGTAGGTAAGCCAGTACAATAAACACACTATTACTGTTAAGCAGAAGGATAATTGTCAACTGGACTTAACACCAATTTGATACTAAGTGAACAGTTTTCTCATAAATGTAGTACAGGATGTGTCAAAACGCTTGGTATAAATAAGTGATATAATCTAAGGCTGTCTGTTGGTTGATCTATTGGCAATCATTGATGTAACAGCTTAGCTTCACTGGTGACCTATTTTTCTGAGTTTCCATCATGATGATATAAAGCAGTGGTGTGTGTTTGGAGATACATATGGTACATTTTTTTTCTGTATGTACAGTGCATTTTTTCCTGTGGACATGCTAGGGCTTTTTAGGCACCAAGAGCAGAGGTTGTTCTAACACAAGTCTGTATATCATCATCAAATAAGATATCATTGGTGCCTTCAATGCATAAAATGTCACGATGTTGAAGTACTGTCCAGCAGTAATCATGCACACACAGACTGTTTATGGCATTGGTAACAAAAGCTTGATAGGGGCCCACCTTGCTGTTAGCAACCTTTTATTCTATAACATCCCCTAAAAAGGAGCAAGAAACAGGCAGATCTAAAGAGGATAACAGGCCTGAAGTAGAAACTTTCCTTTAGGGCTTAACACGGTCTGTATATAGAGGTTTTTGGCAGTATGGTACATTCAGAACAATGGGAATTATATGACCCAAGCCACTGAGTAGGTTGTACCATTCAGTTGCTTTGCTTAAATAGCCTGAACTAGGAAAGCAGGATTCTGGAAGCCTAAGAAGGAAATACGTACAGCATTAATCTCTTTATGCTTGCTGAAGTGTAAGTAACAACTGTGTTACAGCTTTGGCTTTGAAGCCAGACATGCTAACTCTTCATTGTTTCAGTTCATCTCGATCACTGGAGCCAAATTTCTTAACTTAAACTTAGAAAGATTTGAAACCATTTTCCTTGTAAGGATTAACATGTGAGACAGTAGAAGGTGGGATATTTGTCATTTAGACAGTTGTTCTACCACTAGACGATGACTCCTCACTTGGGAAGGGGAATCAGGAAAAGGAAAGAAGACCCATGGGTTGAAATAGAAACAGATGTAACAAAATAATAATAAAAAACCAGTATTAGTAATAGTATCAATACTAAGTACACAGATATACTATACTATACTATGGCTGAGTACAGTATAGTGTATAGTATACTATAGTGGTCACAAGCTGTGATGGTTACAATGAGCAGGGGAGTAGGCCTCAGAAGTAAAACAATGAGTGAGACTCATCTGGTATGTCAGCCTACAAGGAGAGAGGGCTGTCCCCAGCAAACTCTCCAATTTATAGTGAGCATGATGTTTATAGTATGGAATAATTCTGTTGTACAGCTTGAGGTCAGTGTGGGGTCAGCTGCCCTGGTTTTTTGCTCCCTTCAGCTTCTGCACCTGGTTAACTCTAAACTGCTCAAGACCTTGATCACTGCATATCAGTGATGCAGTGATATAAAAATGATGCATTTGTCTCTTGAGCTTTTTTCCTAAAATAGGCAAACCTGATTGATTTTTTGCTTAAGATTTGACAGTCATGACCACATAAGCAGGAAAACTTTAGTTGTAGTGACAATCAAACACTATTCCTTTACAGCATTTTACTGAAGTGTACTAAACCTCTCCTTGCAGGTGGTAACTATCTGCAAAATGTTATGTCCTAGTGGGTCCCGGCAGTGCTCCTTCCACTTTGCCAATGGCAAAGTTTATAAGGAAACGTAAGAATGTGAAAGGTCTTACCAGTGCAAGTATGGAAAACATATTTTAAAGTAGACTGGCAAGATTTTACATAGCTGATTGGTAGTTCATCTGCTATCAGATACTAAAAAAAATTTACTGTTTTTCAGAAAAGTAAAAAAAAAAGGATGAAGAGGCAAAGGTGGAAGTTTCAAAAGCTGACAGAACTCATGCAATGAAATGAGAACTTGATTTTATAGTATAAGGAAGTGGAACACATTGGCTTAGTACTGTTCAAGACAACTTTTCAAAAAGACATGGACGCTTCTGCAGAAAAGAGGGAGATAATAATGATAGCAGTTGGAAAACGCCTCAGTGTCAGTCTACAGATAAGAGATTCATCTTGTGCTTGGAGAATAATTTGAAATTGACAAATGTTGCTATAACACAAACACAATTTAGATCAGAAACTGGATAGCAACTCAGAGGCGGTACACATTAATAACTTTGATTGCTTTCCTTAACTGCTACAAACTTAAAGGAAGCCTTGTCATCTTAGAAGCACAACAGCAACTGGTATGGCCTTTTCCACTACTTACCACAAGTGCTTTGGCCTTGTTTTACAGATTCATTTGGAATCCCCGGAAAGCCTGCTGCAGAAATAACACTTGTAAGAGCAGTTCAAACAGGCTGGCTATGCTGAAGAGGAGTCCACAAGCATTTTCCCTTCAAGCATTTGACATGTGGAAGTCTTGTCCTCACACTATCTTTCATGTTCTGTGCTTTGGTTTATGAAATTAGTAGTGTAACTTGTGAACAATTATGAGAACTCCATTGTAAAAACCTGTTTGCTGGGTGGTTTTTGTGGGGTTTGCTGCGTTTTTTGTTGGTTTTGGTTTTTTTCTGGTTTTGTTTTCATTTTTTGTTTTTGTTTTTAAATAATTGAAGACTTTTTTGGTTCTGCACAAGGAGACAACTCTTGTCAGTATCATCTCATATCTGGTAGCTTGTCCAAACTAATGAGTTTCTAGTTTACTTCTCCTGAAAGCTTGTAAATATCAGTGATTTTTAAATCAAGCTGTTACCCTGCTTTCTTTTATGTCTTATAGAAATGGGGCAAACTTATTTTTTTGTTTTCTTCATTAAGTGGACAGCAAATGCCGCAGGAAAAGAACTCATGCAGCATCAGTTTGCATATTCCTTTAGGGATGAAACATGAGGTGACATGTGATGCCTGGATACTGAAGTGTAGGCACTGGGCAACTTATTTCCTTGCAAGAGACCTCTTTGACAGCAATGAAGATCTTTGTGTATTGATATACTGATACTATTGAACCGGAGTAAGACACAGTGCAAGGAAAAATAAAGGACATTCAAATGAAACAACACTTCTTTTAGGGCATTTATTTTACTAGGGTGTAAACATTTTTGAACAATTTGCTTACATAAAATTAAATGCTTTTATATAGAAATTGAGCGTGATTTCAACATCTTTAGTTTGTAAAACTCCTGGTGTACAATCTAAATAAACTCTAATTTGAATCTTGGCCTTAACACTATTAACATATAGCAGGTCACAGCATCCTTAAAATATCTTTTACATGAAGAACAATGTTTTTTCTTTCCTGCATTTACTGTTGCGATTGGTGCAAAAACACCTGCAGGTTGACAAAAACTGAGACAAGCAAACTAGGAGTCGGTGATGGAGAATATGGCTATTCCTGAATGACAGGCTTCCAAAGTGGCCAAACTCACACAACTTTTAAATGTGCAACATTCTCCACATAGACAATTCAAACCTTGTTTGCTTGTTGGTTTCGTTGGGTTTTTTTTTAATTTCAAGTCTAAAATGATCAAGAAGAACAAGACTAAGAAACTTAATTTCCTAATGTCAAATATTAAATCTGGTATTTGATATCTAAGTTGGATACCTGTAAATTAAATCTCGTTTTACTACAGTGTGATAAGTAACATTGTCATAATGTCATTTCCCCATCTTTGCCTCTTTCTTTTGACTTACCCTTCAGTAAATATTGCAACCTGAACATTAGCGTGAACACAACTGTATTGCTATAATCCTTTTGAATGCTGCTAAGGATATGAACAGATTTGGCTGTTCAAAGTTTCTCTGTAAGGGCCACCTTTGCTGCAGGTGAAGAACTCAAATTGCAACTAGTCAGTCTCAATCAGTCCCATGGTGATGAGAGGCTCTTGTAGTGGGAGATATGGCTCAGGGCATCCATGTGTTAGACAAAAACAAAACCAGCATCTTTTGCAATTCAGCAGGTGGAGGGGACAGGAGAAGCAACAAACTTCAGTCATACAGCCTTCAAAATTGTTCAGATGGACCCTGGCTTTTTAGCACACACTGACAAATTGTGCAGTAAACTGACAGTCAATGTCTTATTTTCAATAGCTGATGAACAGTCTTCCAAAGCTTTTCCCAGTATTGCACAGCATATCAGTCTTAATTCAAATTCAGAAAATAAATCACCTTGAACACTTCTTGCTCTCTAGCCACCGAAAGCTCCTATTATGGAGATTCTGTGAGACTTATTTTTCTTTATTCATTATATTAACTCTTTCCACTCATTTATCCCATTTTGTCATATTCTTACACATTTTTTTTGCCGCTGATGTACAATAACCTACTCCTACTCTCAGGTCAACTTGCTGTTTGCTAGAGAACAGCAGCATTTGTCCCCGTGATGTTTTTTGATAGGTGGATGGTGCTAGGCTAGCTAGAAAGGAATTCACGTTGCAACCACTTCTGCCAGTGGGGTGCTAATTTGGAACTGTTTCCTGTGCCCACCGCCTGAAAGAAAAACATTAAAAAAATAAAATCTTTTCAGTCAAACTAATCTGTCCTCTGTAAGAGAAATTAGGGCAGGGGTAGTTGCACAAAAACTTTTTCTTCAAGCTATACAACTTCAGACGAATACAAATCTTGGGAACCTTCTGGACGTCTTCCACATCATCTGACTGCGATGAACTAACAGAACCACATTTCTCTTGAAGTTACCTTTGCTTTCAACACTTACCAAATGTTTGGGAGTTTAAGTTCTGAAGCTTTACTTCTGCGTTTCAAATCATGTAAGTGACAAACAGCAATGTCTCTGACCATTTACCACAAGCATTTGAGATGTGTTACTCAGCTTTATCCATTTGTGCAACTGCTAAATTGCCTACTTCCTCACTCATCTCCTCAACCCTATCTGCACAGAGTCTTATTCTGGCAGTTTAACATGGCGAGCACGACTGTGCTGGGATGTCCCTTAACCAAGCACCTAACTGCACTTACCGTTGCGAGATGTTTGCACAGTTTACATTAACTGGATTGATTCATGACACAAAATATTTCAAAGGGTCCCTGTGATCACTGAAGAAAAAATAGCAACACCCCAGAGAGCGAGGCAACAAATTGCTTCGATGCCTTCTAAAGGCACCTCTCGCAAAAACCTGTGTACCCCCATTTTTTTTTCCCCTTCGAGCGGCCGGTGCTTCTTCCACGAAACCATAGGTAGAGGGGCTCCTACTGACCACCCCACGACGGGGTCGGCGTGATCCCGCACCGAGCACCCCTGGGGATAGGCGGCCAGGAGCACGAGGCACGCGCCACCGGTCACCTCCCGCGCGCCTCCGCCCCCATGGAACGGACAGACGGACCGACCGGACGGGATTTTTAAATTTTTTTTTAGGACCCTCAGCTCGATCTTCGCACACCGCC
>NW_010197153.1:0-24832 GCF_000695765.1 Mesitornis unicolor | reverse complement strand
ACGGTCTGTGATTCTGTGATTCTGTGATTCCCACCTATAAAATCGATGTCTTGAAATTGTCAAACTCTTAAGAGCTCACAGAGAGAATTCTGTTACAAAATCTTAATTTCCTTGTATCAGTTACATTGTATTTTGTTATCACATAATGGGAAAGCTAATAGTACGTAGTTTTAACAGTAATAGTTTCAGTGCCTGTGAGAAGACGCTCAGTCCTTCTCTGGAGTGTGATGGGGAACAGATGGACAGATCCAATACAAACTAAAATCAAAACAAACTGCAAGCAACCAAAGGAAATAAAACCAGTTAATAATAACAATTTTAAAAAATTAAGAAGGAGAAGAAAGTATATATTCCAAACCCTCCTTAAAAATGCAAGAATTATGGTCTTCTCACACCCATACAGGCAGCTGCTCAGAGTGATTTTCTCTTTTTGAGGGAAAAGGAGATTATTCACAAGAGCTGACTAAGATCACCTGCTGAATCACTCCTAAAGATGCTCTTTTGTGTTCAGAATGAAAGACTGTTGAGAGATAATGAGTGCTGGATGCTGGATTAATTGGAAATTGTGGAGAAAATTGTTTAGAATAGGCTGAAATTCAAAACAGAAGCTGAAACTACAGATGGAAAAAACGATTTCTTCACCTGTTTTGTCAAAATCACTTCCTCTGCCCTCCCCACCTTTCTCCCACATAAGTTGGGCTTTAACCTCAGCATCTTCTCAGCATTTAAGTGGCATTTTTTACTGAATGCCTGTCTGTAGAATAGTGTGGTAAAAAAGACCAGTCATTTCTACCCATAGCCTGTGATTTTCAGCCTGATTTGAAGAATGACTTAATTGAATCATTTTCCCGTTATGCTCTAGTCTAGACAATAATAACTCTTTTGTTGGAACTGTGTGTGTTTGATTGGCTGGTTGAGTTTTTTCATCCTGCTGTACTTACAATACTGAAGATTTGAGTGGTTTCATCTTTGAGCTTCCTGGCGAGGATCACGTCCATCCCCCACAAGTGCACCAATGTAAAACAACTCCGTTCTGGTCTCAATGAGATTTTCAGCAACATCAGAGAATTCAGGGACTTCCTGCCAGAGCTTCTCCTGTCATGAGAAGGAAAATGAAAATTAGGATTTCAAGGGCTATATACTCCAATAGGAATTTCAAAAACCATGGTACATTCTTTGTCCATGTGGATGAAAATGAGTGACTTCACAAGACACAAAACTGCAGAATTGACTTTTAGAATGGGTTAGAGCTTTAAACTCACATTTAAACTCTCTCTTACCTGGACATTTCTTAAATTCTATTGCAGAAGAGTCACCTGATCAAAGCAGAGATTAAAGCAAATCATACATTTTGAAATCTAAGTTAATTTTTGGTTCTGTAGCTTGACAAAGATGAGAAGGCAACTGGCTGAACAACCATAGGAGTCTGTTAACTGTGGTTAACTGTAAATATCTAAAACTAATGTAAACTTTTAAATGTACTCTAATAGCATACAAAGTAGAGAGATTTGGAAAATGGTACCCTTCTCAATTTTCACTTAAAATATTTGATTTTTTTATTATTATTTTTGAAGATTTTCCATGCCATTTTTTTCTGCAGTGGAGAAAGAAGGGGAGAAGATTTTGCACCTAAACAAAGTAAGATTTCATTTGTTGTGTATCTTTTTCCTTCTGTTGTGAACCTAAATCATTTCCAGAAGCTGATTACAAATGTAACAGTTTTTTCAGTTCTCCTATGGCAGGATATGGAGGGGAGTGCGCCTTGGAGAAAACTCATGTGAGATCTTTCTTATTAAAAGCCTCTGGTATCTCCTATTTCTAATTCACTCTTCACAGTTAAGTTCATAATAAAAGAAGGAGAAAAGTGGTTCTAAAAGACAGAGCAAAGCCCCTTTATGCTCTAAAATTCATGGTGATTCTAGGCAATTGTTTTCCTATGTAATGCCAGGTAGAGAAGTGGTAAAGGACTTACAGAGATGATGGACACTTTGCAAAGTGGTCTGGTAGAAAAGGGATGACGATGATCAAATGTACAGAACTTTACAGCAATTACAAGGTAGCAAACTCTAACCTACGAGATCACAATATGTCTGTAGTATCTAAAGAGAAGTGCCCATACGTGGGTTAAACAGTTACTGTGGTTATAACGAAAACAATAAACAGGGTCCTAATAAAATACATTGATCTTACAAAGAATACAAAAGGTATATCTCTACCTTGCGAATGTGTGAATCAGAGAGAAATCATAGAATCACAGAATGGTTTGGGTTGGAAGGGACCTTGAAAGATCATCTCGTTTCAACCCCCTGCCATGGGCAGGGACACCTCCACCAGCCCAGGCTGCTCAAAGTCCTGTCCAACCTGGCCTTGAACACTGCCAGGGAGGGGGCATCCACAGCATCCACAATGCCGGTGTCTCACCGCCCACAAAGTGAAGAATTTCTTCCTAATGTCCAGTCTAAATCTACTTTCTTCCAGTTTAAAGACTTCACCTCTCGTCCCATCACTGCGTGCCTTTTGGTACCATCAGTTTCGGCTGGCAGGCACAATATATAATATATTGGAGAGGAATATAATATAATGGAGAGGAATTTTTGTGTTTGCCCAACTTTTCCTAACTATAGCAGTGTGTCAGATAATATATAGGTATATAGCTTTAATCATATGGAGGAAACAGTGAATTGTGGCTGGGTTCAGTCATGCAGTCATGAGGGTAAGAAATCTCATGATTGATGAACTATTTCAAAGATATAGCTTCAAAATTTTCAAGAAAAGGCTAGACAAAACCCTCTTCTTTGGATTTAAAATATGTTTAAATACTTTTACACAAGAAGTTTAATAATGATATATTTAGAAGTTCTACATAATTTGCAAATACCAAGCCTAAGGGACAGATTTGCAAATAAGACATTTTAGCAAGTATTATGGGCGAAAAACAATATCCAGACAAGACAGACAGAAAACATGATTTACAAAAACATCAGTAAGAAGTTGTACTGGCCTGCTCAGTGATTCACTTATTTATTCCTGGTTATACAAGAAAATAATCAGCACAGTTTAATCTCATTCAGGCACAACATTTTTGCACATGGATCATTGTCCTTTTATTCATTAATACACATTTCCTTTTTAATTTCTGCTATCATTTACAGAACATAAACAGTTTCTAATGGTTTCTTTCTGCTCTACACTTGAACAATAGCTTTAGTAATCAAGTAGAAAATTAATGAGAAGCAAGAGCTTATTTATAATTACACTCAGACCAAATTGTTATTTAAAGTATGAACAGTGTGAACCATTATTCTACAAATCTCCTCTAATTCCTCACAGATGTTAATTAGAGTTTGTCATACCCGTACCCTAGAATTACTTGCTTTTCCAAACTAACTCTAAAATTAGCTTTTCCTTTGTAACCTACTTGTCAGCTAGAAAACATCCTCATCCATTTCTGATCCAGTTCAGATCAATGGCTTCATTCAGACGTTTAAAACTGTGCACGTGCATAAGGTACCTTAACTCCACCAGTATTTACCTATTTTGGTAGGGCTTTAATGGAGCCACTATCAAGGATGCCAGTCAAGGTTTAGGTGAAAACTTCACTCCAACAGACGTGGCCACTGTGTAGGTAAGAGCAAGCAGGTAACACTATGGACAAAGGGTTCTTTTCATAGACCAAATGTTGTTTGAATTCAGATATTTAGGGCTGCTCTTCAAAGAAAGAAGGACCTGAGTTGTTGGATTCACTTGCCAATACTATTTCTCCTTCTACTTAGCCTTCTCTATGTTCCTGCTCTTTTCTCCTTATTCCTAAGAGCCCTCACAGAAGATAAATCCCAGATGGCAGCTTCCTTCCTGGATGATCTGAGGGCTGATTTATTCAAAAGAACTGATCTACCATCACTGTGAGATAGTGCCGCTGTGTTACAGAAGGTATCCAATGATACGCACCATGTTCCTGGATATGGAACAAAGCTTTTACTTTGAACTGCCTGTAAATTATCAGTCAATTCAGGGTCTGGGCTAATGGCATTCTAAATAGGGTGCTATAAAAAGAAGAGAGAGAGAAAGAGAGAGGAAAATGCAAATCTAGAAGAGCCAGACCAGACATCAATAACTGTCAGAGTGCATAGCCCTCTGTACAGAGAATATTAATAATACTTCAGGTTCACACCAATCCCCACACGGCAAACATTTTATAACCACTAATTTGCACAACCCTGCTACAAGGTAGCAGTATAATTATTTTAGGTGGAGCTCCTCATGGGGAGTCTTGTTGGTCCTGGTGGTTGCAACCTGTGTGAGGTTGTGACCAAGACTGCAGCTGGATAAACTTTCCAAAAGCAGCTCAACCTGGCTTCAGATCAAGGCACGTATGACATTTCTGTACCAAACTGAAGTTCAAAGCCATCTTATAAACGTAAGGGTGTGTTTACAGTACTATTACCCTCTACACCCTGGGGTTATGGAAGTAGTTCAAATTTCAGTCCACCATGGGTAATAGCTTGACCTACATTTGTGTTGGCTACTAGTGACAGAAAGCACTAATGTAAGTTTACGTCTGTATAAAAGCTGTGCTAGGTAACGATGTTCAAATTGCCTTAGAACAAAATGACTGCAGGCCACATCTTACACTTTGTTACTAAATTTTGCTCATTTTAATTGTCACCACTTTATAAATAAAGAATGAATATGTCTCTCATAAAACTTACATGCAAAGTTATTGCTTCTTAGGAGTCTAAATTTGCATTTTTTAATTATTCAGCTTGCTTACTGATGTAAATGCCATTTTAAGTATTAATAATACCGATATGACCATGTATTATGCAAAAAAGAACTTTACTTCTCTACCCATGTATGAAAACAACCTATTCAGGACCTGGAGAACTGGGACATAAGACATCCTTGTGTGGAGGAGCAAAGGGGGAAAAAAGCTTGAATAAGACAGTCTTTTAACAGTCTGTCCTACTTAGAATGTAATTGGACTTAATGATGCCTAAAGATCTTTTGCAGGTTTCATTTCTCGACGCAGCAGAGAGAGGGTGTGGGCTACAGTGACATGCTTATAGCTCAGCAGGTTAATTACGCCTTTTCAGGGCTGACCTTCATTTGAAATAGCTGGCTCTGGCCAGCACCCATTGTTCAAATGGTTGGCAGGGGACTATTAGTAAACTGTGCTCAGGATATTCTGTAATAAAAGTGGGTAATTTGAGTTATCTACATGACACGTCCCCAGTGGGTATGTATTAGCCCAGAGAAAATCTCAGCGATACTTTACAATAGGACCAGTCAAAACATTGACAGAGAATTAGCCACCTTTTCAAGCTTAGCATGGAGTCCATTCTATTTCTAATTCATCAAGCTTAGGATGTATCCTCAGTCCAGATTATTTAAGAATAAATTTGGACTTGCGTAGGTTCGTGCATTAGTCGGAGTTGTCTGATAAATGTTGGCTCGTCCAAGACTCACAAACTGTCCTCTTTGGCAAAGGGTTTGCTCACCAGCTGCAACCCCACTCACACAGTCCAAAATCATGCTGCGTTGGTCCCATCTCCTGACAGGATGACTCAAGTGTTTTATGTAAGGGGTCAAAGATGCAGTTTGGACTCAGAAGACTTTTGGAGGAGAGAGGTATTTGACAAAGAAAAAATAGCTGAGGCCGGTACAGCACAGTCAGAGTAATTTGGAAGTGACTAAGCGTAGGTGTGCAACACCATTCTGACCATCTTTGGGTATCAAAAAGTCTTCACAAGGCTGCAGGTGGATTTCAAGGAGACCTATGGACTCTGAAGGGGCTGCTGGAAACCATGTGGGATCCCCTAGAACATGAAAATGGGGACGGATGCCCATGCTTATAAAGCTAAACAGTTTCTTCTCCATCTTCACAAATGAATATGAGCTGAAACACGTTAAACAGAAATAAAACTGAATTTTCATAGGAGTATATGGGCCTTTTTCAATATAGCCCTGCTGTTCTGTGTGCTCTACAAGCTCACATCAGAGAGGAGAGCTCTAAAAGCTCATGGCACGGGACTTGGTACAGCTGGGCCCCAGCAGTTGTCCCCATGAACTGCGAGCTATCTCTACCTTTCTACATAGGTTATTGGCTTAAAAAGAAAGAAGAATATATGCTGCTACTACTACTACTACTAAAGATTAAATTAATACATCAGGCAGGCAAAGTCAACAAGAGGCCAATGTGACAAGCTAAGGATCAATGTGTACCTTGTAGCAGCACAGTGAAAAACTCGGTTGCTTAAGTGTCACGCTCAACTAGAACCTTCCTCAAGTGTGACACTTATTTTCTCACTTTCTCTTCTCCTATCACACTTGGAAACCTTTCCTGCCTTTTCAAAAGGCACTCTTTGATCGAACAGGTATGTATAAACACATGTAATAAGAAAGTCTCTCTGATAATATGGCCTACAGTGCACAGCTCAATGGAGAGAGCCGTTGATTGTCATCATTAGTTTTCAGAATAAACAAGAGGGAAATCAAGGTAATTTACAAATTCATGGATTTTATAGCAACGCCATCACTACCAGAGAGGCAATGAACTTGGAATAGCAGAAGTTCATGTTTTTTAAATATGTTAATTTATGTAGAGTAATAAAAAGTGAGCTACATTGTGCCTGCAGACTGAAAGAAAAAAGGTCAAAGCCCAGTGAATAAGCATTTTAATCCACTCCATCCTCAACATGAGGAAAGACAATAAAAACTGACTATAACTCAAAAGAAAATTGCCCCCTCTTGAAACCTAGGGCACATGCCTTTCTCCATACCTCAACTTATTTTATTCTTCAAATCTTCCATTTAGTGTTTGTCTCAGCTACTTGGCTATCAAGTGGGAACAATATTCCTTTCTTTCCAAGGCATTATACTTATTCTGTCTTTAAACACCAGGTGGATGAATATCACCCTCGTATCCAGTCAGACTGCCATCCTGTTGCTCATGATGCAGAGAAATCCCAGTGGAAGAAGCAGGTTCTTGTAAAATATGCTCGGGTTTAATTTGTATTTTTGTATCAAAGAAGTCAGTGCCAGCAAATCATTTCCCCCAGTAACTACAAATAAGCATATAAACAGAATGAAGCATAGACCCATTTTTACCATGTGGGCTCACACTGAGTTGTGCCTTATTTTGCAAAGAGTCCCACTGATCAGATCAGGGCTATTAGTGGAATAAAATACTATTCAGCATGACTAAAGATGGCAGAATTGGCCCAGAGGGATATCAGTCGTTTAAAAGTTACCTCCTCAAACATCTTTGCAATTACTTAGCGCACTGTATCATGCTGTTTTATGATCTCCTTTTGGTTAATCCTAGACTTAATAGTCAATTATTGAGTCTTCAAAGCATTGTTTGCAATCAAGCATATTTCTGTGTCTGTCTCAGCTATATTAAAGCACACTGATGTAATTAGAAAGAACAATTCCTGCGTTATGGGTATGAAAAATACAGGTAGCTATATGTAATACTCTGTGGAGGCATCAAGCCCTGAAGGGCTGTTGACATATCAAGAAATAAAAATATTTCATATAGAGATGTTTTGTATTAATTATGATTTTCTGTGGTTTTCTTCATTCCTTATTAATAGAAACATTTGCATAAAACCAGGATCTCTATTCACTGGAGTTCATTTGCTGTTCCTGCACCTGCCTCCTCTTCACCAGCATTTCCTAATATCTCCTTTGTACCTCCCACTTGGTGCCTTATATTTAACTATGAGGTAAATAAACAGTCTCTAAAAAGATTTCCCATTCCAGGTTGGAGTTAGATGGACTGGAGGGAAACAGCAGTCCTATATTTGTTCCAATGTCATCTGAGAAAAGTTAGAGAAGACAGAAAATAACAAGTATATCTGCATTCTCAGTGACTAGAGTGGTTTTCACAGTTTCGCATAAAACAGCAGCTAACTTCAAATAGGTTGTAGTGACAACACTCTATTTCTTGGCAATCTGATAGTGAGAAATAGAATGACACTACAATTCATGTTTCGCTCTACCCAGAAGTCAGGGTTACAAGGTTAAACTTCACATCATAATGTAAAAACTCATTTTCTAACACTCCCTATTAAATGCTTATTTGTGAAATAGAATTGCCAGAGGTTATGTGATTCAATAAACTTATGCTGCACCTGTACACAATGTGTTTGGGTCACAAAACAAGCAGGCATTCTTGATTGTATTCCTAACACTTGTAAATAGCAAACATTTACAATCAAGAATTTGTCCTGTTTTATAGTGCAGAGGCCAAATCTAACATTTTATTTATCCTTAAACGCAAACTGCTATTCAGGTGTGAATGGCACCATTCCATACAGCAAGGTCTTTGGCTTCAGTAGGATGTAGGGTCAAGCGAGCTACATTTCACCATGGGAAAAGTAGGAAGGAAACGTTCAGGATTCTGAATGACTTTCAGGGTATCAAGGGGGTGGTGATTCTAGACGAGCATTTCTACAAGGTGAAAGAGCACAAAGGTTTCAGCACATTGCTGGGGAAAGCAATCTGAAAGGGAAAAATTATTGAGTGAAAAACCATTGAGAGAAAGCCTACTGAGATAAGCTCGTGAACTCAGCTAAGTGAATATCTATGGAATTTGCAGAAAAGGGGGAGAGACCTCTTTGTCTTCAACAAACGGCTTCACCATATGCAATGAAAACTTTAAAAGACAAGCAAAATCTTGAGTAGTTTTTCTCGTCACACGCCTGAACAAACTCTTGACAGACTTTTGTTCTGTTTCTCTTTGGGCAATTAGCAAGCAGAAGGTATGTACTGTCTTTTAAGCTCGTTATAGAATTTTTAAGATTCGCATCCCTCTTTTCTTTAGTTTGAGTCTAATTTCGTTTTATCCAGCAATACACTCAATCTACGTTATCAAACAGCAGCTTGATGAATCAGAATCATACATAATACCTATAAATTCTACCTGCCAGCACTGAACAGAGCAATGTATGATCAAAAGTAGTGAAATGCCAAATGGATGATAGTCCCTATAATTTGCCTGATAAAAGCTGACTCCACAGGGGATATTTTAATGAATGTGATGACGGCGTGTTCCAAGGGAAAAGGTTTAAAAATGCTCAGATTACATTCAGTCTGTAAAACCTGTTCAGAAATTAAAAAGCAGATTGATTATTATAAGATGATCACTGTACTTAATCTTCACATGCAAGAAATTTTGTAATTGCCAGGAAAAAGATACTGAAAAGTTGCTATCTGTAATTGTGCAAACATATCGATCCTTTGCGACTTCGCAGTGCAAGTCTCACTGCAATTTAATATAGTTTGTATTCTGCCCCCTTAGCCCTTTCTGAAATATCGTTTCCCCAGAAGGAGCATCTGTTTGTCTTCTGACCTCACTCACAGATCTCTGTACTTACCACATCCTATATATTTAATCAACAGTCTCCTCAGGCATGTATATGCTGCAGAAGACTGATCTTCCAAGTGTATTTTAGGCAAATACCCTGTCTACCTTAACATTCAAGCCATGCCAGCACAAGGTAGTCCCAAGCTAACCAGAATCTTTTTGGCATAGATTTTGATACAAATATTAATTAACTAAGACATGACTGAACTTAGATATAAAGCAACTCCAAATTTTTAATCTTGAATAAACAGGAGAAATCATAATGCAGAAGTCTTCCTGTCTAGCAAGGATAGGAGCAGAAATATTTATTGAAACTTGTGACTCAGACCAGTCAGGAGAACTACTTTTAATTCTTCCCTTGTTCTTTATTCCCAGGCCCCATCAGGAATAGGATACTGGGCTGCAGGGAACTTTGATATGACCTTGTGCAGCCATTCAGACTATTCTGCAATTTATCCTGCACATTCTGCAAGGAGCCTTTAGGTACTACTACTGTATTAATGCTAATTTGTACAAGGTCTTCAACAGAGAAGCCAATTGTCCAAGTTGGACCAGATGATCTTTAAAGGTCCCTTCCAACACTCTATGATTCTGTGATGAAGTACTGGTACCACATTTGTTTTTGCAAAACACATTATTTGGGCCCATAGGTGTATTTGAGCAAAGGAGGCAGCAGTCAGATACCACTTATTATAAACGGCATGATACAATATTGATTTCTTAGAACAAATCTATTAAGGAAGTTCTTATACTCTAGTACAACACCATCTGTCTGCTGCAGCTACACAAATTTGACTATTTTAATTCTATATGTAACTCTTTGATACTCCAAGAAGACAAGAAGAATTACCTGTGAAAAAAATTAAATATATCTAAGCCAAGCTGCAGACCTTTGTCTTTTCACTACGTTGGAGTAAAACCAAATCACTGTCGTAATATTTCCACAGTTGTACTTGTTCCAAAGGTGAAAGTAAATCATCATTCTGTTTTTCTATATTCATTCATTCCACAGCATTGCTCTGGTTAATCAGTTCTCCAGCCCATTAAGGATGTGGCAGGGTCTTTCATCCTTGGACCCAAATCCATATGTACTAGGAAGAATCCACCCATTAACTTAAATAGGATTTGTATCACATCTCTTAATTTTTTTATGCTATGAACATATGCAACATGAACTATCTATCTAGTTCTCCAGCCTTATCAACTCTATTTCTTGTTTTCAGGTGGAACAACCAGAAATAAAGCCTTTCATACAGTAGCTATACAGCATTGTTCATGCGACACTCAAAGAATATTTTTATGCAGCATTTTAATATGTTTACATTACAGATTAGTGGCATAATTTGGAAAGCACTTGCAGTTCCATAATTTGCATAAATCACATATTCAATTTCTGTATTTCTAGCTCATGCAGCTAATGCACTTTTCATGAACACTTTGCTTTGTTTGTAATTTAAATATGTTACAAGGCCTGCAATCCGAATGGGAGGAATTAGCGCTGTGCAAGGATGTAAGCGTGATCACCAGGCCATAGTGAGAGTGGTCTCTGAAGGCACAAATGCTTACACAGTACTGGTTCTGTAGCCTAGTTTTGAAGTACGAGCAATTAAATATACTTGAAATGTTTTCTTAAGATTATATTAAGTTTTTGCCTGACCATCAGTGATAAAGGAGTAACATCTGCATTCAAGACTGGCATAAGCAGTTGTATACTGGCTATAAGGTCTGCTTTATAGTAAAGCAAAGTCACCTGTAGAATTATAGTAGTCATAGTAGTAGTCATAGTTCTAATATAATTAGTAATTAATAATTACTAGTCATTAGCCATCTTTTTTTTGTTAATGCATTTATATAAACATTTTTATTGACTTTTACCACAAAGGCCAAATTAACTTCAAGTCGGGCTTTGATCCTCTTAATTGTCTCCCTGCATAACTTCATAACACCCTTGTAGTCCTCCTGAGTTGCCTGCCCCTTCTTCCAAAGATCATATACTACTTTTTTTCCTGAGTTCCAGCCAAAGCTCTCTGTTAACCCAGGCGAGCCTTCTTTCTCACAGACTTTGGCACAAGGGGATGGCCTGCCCCTGTGTCTTGAAGAGTTCCTTCTTGAAGAACATCCAGCCTTCCTGGACTTCTTTGCCTTTCAGGACTGCATCCCAAGGAACTCTGACAACCAGGCCCCTAAAAAGGCCAATATCTGCCCACCAGAAGTCCAAGTTCACAGTTCTAAACTCCCTCCTTACTTCTCTGAGAATTGAAGTTTCTATCATTTCATATCATAGTCACTATGCCCAAGACAGCCTCCAACCATCACAGCACCCACAAGTCCTTCTCTGTTTGCAAACAACAAGTTCAGTGGGGAACCTTCCGTACAAGATTCATAAACCTCTAGATATCAACTATAAAAAAGGCCCAGTTATAGTACAGCTTTTTATCAAAAATGTCCAAATGCAGTTTCCTGGGTGATAAAGTAAAAATGTTTCAAGTGAAGAGCGTGACATAAATGCACATTGCTTTAGATTTCAAGCAATCACAGTTGGAGTAAATCTATACAGGTTAGAGAACACTTCAACTGACTGTTAGTGAGTACATGGGGTAAAATATTAATGCCAAAGTGCTTGTTCAGTGAGTAAATATGAGGATTGCTAGGACAGGAACTGCTGAACATAGTAATTTTGAATATCAGGCTTGTGCTTCAATGCAGCTTTAGATGATCCTGTTTTTTAAAGTCTTCATCATAGCTGCTGGCATTAAGTGCATGTTAGCATTACTTAGAAGACATTTAAAGAAAGAGGAAACTGCTCAATCTAAAGCTGGACATGCAATTTTTACTTGTAAACAACCAAATAATGGCCTTTCACAAAGTTCAGTGATCTCTCTTGAAAACTTATTTAAAACTTGCTTACAGAAAATACTTCTACAAGCTTTTCCTTTCTCTACTCTTCAGTTTTTGGCTTGCTTGCTTAATTTTTAGGATTGTATTGTGAAGACATAAACACCTTAAGAGATCATCCAGCCTCTCCAGAAACCGAAACTTTCTGTTCATCATCATCACACCAACAATGCCTTGCTGGAACACCATAAATCACAGATAATTATTGCAGAAGGAAAATAAAGATAGATGCTTGAGCAGATATGTCTTTAGGAGAGGGAGAGATTTATTCACGCAATTGTTCTTATTAACCAGAGCAGTACTGTAGTCAATGTAAATAAGACAGAAAATTTTGGAGGAAAGGATTATTTCAAAAGGAATATCACTGATTGGTTTGAATGGTTATACATTGAGCAGAGTCTAATCTCCAGTCAGGGGAGATACACAATGACTGTGGAAAAGGAGGAGGGAGGTACAAAGCCCTGCATATGAGAAGGGGTAATCTCAGGCACCAGTACATACTGGGGGCTGACCAGCTGGAAAGCAGATTGGCTTCTGGTGGGCACCAAGTTGAAGATGAACCAGCAATAAACCAAATTAAAATAATAATAATGCTAACAAATTGTGACAAAAAGAGGAACAGTGATAATAAAACAATCAAAGTTATACTCAGCTCATACAGCAGTTGCTGACTGTGCACCATCCAGAGAAAATTAAATAGTCAATGACAGGAGAGGGATATGTCGCAGGAACTGAATGACAGGCAAGACTCTGCAGGGACATAAACCATTGAGGGAAGAGAGGCAGTGCCCAGTAAACTCTTCAATTTATAGTAAGAGTGATGTTTATGGTATAGAATGCTTTCTGTTGGCCACCGTGGTCATCTGTCCTGGCTATGTCCCTCCCAGTTTCTTGTAAAGAAGAGGCTGACAGGACAGGCAAAAACTGAAAAAAAAAAAATGTCCTTGACTTCATGTAAACATTGCTTGGCGACAACCAAAACATTGGTGTGTTATCTCACCATTTGCTGCACATCCTAAACAAAGTCTCACTAGGTACTATGAAGAAAATTAACTCTATCAAGGTTAAAATGAAAACAAAGTGTCTATCAAGCACTGCAGTTCTCTCAGAAATGAAGCTTTGCTGAAGAGAAAATTAATGATGTGATTCTATACCAGGAGAATCAGGACAACCATGTAATGAGTAGCTAAAGGTCCTTCAACTACAGCACAGAATGCAAGATGGTTGTCCTGATAAGAACTACCTTGAGTTACCCAATTTATTGCTGGGCAGATATGTCAATGATTATTGATGTTATTTGATATTAAGGTTGCATTATTTTCTACCGTCTTTTTGTGATGTAGGTACGGAAAAAGGAGAATTTATGCCTGTTCTTCATACTTACTACAATACATACTTACAGATGTACTTACTACATCTGTAGCTGTAGAGGAATAAGAACAGTAGTGATTACAGCAAGGTTAACGGTGACTGCCGAAAAAGTACAAATGTTTGGAGGCCTCTATGAAGAGGGATACCAGGAGACATCCTAAAGTCTTCCCCATTTGTGTGAGGGAGAACCTTCACTCATTACAATTAACGCACTGATGGTAAAACATCGACATGATTGCTAAAGAAAGAATGAGCCTCTTGGACATCCACCCATACTGAATAATGGAAAATCTACTTAGCCAGCCAACACTGCTTTTATAGCAGGGATGTACTATTAGGAAACAATCACATACAAAAAAAAGATGGAACCAGGGAAAAAGCCCAGTAATTAGAAACGAATAATTAGAACAACTTCAAGTTTAATGTCTTAATTAAAACTGCCTGTCACCATGGTAAATGGGCCAACAAAGCATTCAGAAATGAAGCAACTAGACAGGAGAGAAGGGGACTTAATTTTGTGTATCTTTCTGGGTGCAGTTGCAGTTCTTTAGAGCACTAAGGCTGACTGAATGTTTGTTCCTCTCCATGTGAGCGCTTTGGATGCTTTTCTTCTTCCTACCAGCAAGGACATAAACCATCTCTTGTCTCTCCTATTTCAGGATCACTGACACAAAGGTAGGACGTTACTGGTGAGTCATTTCAGTTTTATGCCATGTCATGTCAATATTTTCTTTGAGGTAGACACTACAGGTGAGGAGTTTGTGTTCTTTTGTGCATTAGAGCAAGTGACTGACTTTGGCAGAAAGACTTTGGGTCGGTTATATTAGCACAGAAAATGTGGGTTCTCAAAATGTAACTGTTGGGAGGAGCTACCCATGGGTAATTTATCTCCATGGGTTTAAATTATCCAAACAGAAAACAACCCTGTTTGCAATGTAGCAAGATCTTAATCATTAAGGAAAATCGAGAATTTATGAGCAAGAAAACCAGGAAAACAAATTGCTGCTTTTCCTTGAAATCAATATGAAAGCAAAGGGAGGAAGGCACACTTTGATTTTCTGCCACACTGTTTTTACACATCTACTTGAACAATTCAGTTTCTTTGATTTTACACCTAACTGATTGTGCTTACTTTTATTCAAATGAATCTGCTTATGAGACCTGGCCATTCAAAGCAAGCCATATGGCAAAGCCTTTGGGAAGAAGTCTTCTGTTAACAAAATCACTATCGATGCTGGATTGCAACTAACAAGTAGTTGCAAAGCTGCCAGAATCCCATCACCTCTGGGTACACTGTAGTTAACTACTTGGGTCAAACGCGCCGGTAACACGTTGGAACCATCAAAACTCTGTGTAAGTGTCAGCCTTTTCATCCAACACCAATTCACTGAACTGAATGTGTCTCTATTGAGAGCTTTTCTTTCATTTAGGCTACTGCTTGTTAATGATGACTGATTAATTGTTGCAACAAACCACAGAGTGGTGTATTCACCATGGCTGAAGCTGGTAAAATCAACCTAAAACTGGTTTCTAGTTCCAAAAATTAAAATTATCCTAGAAAGAAAATGAAAGTTTTTGGCCATGGAGATCAGATTTGATTATGGAGAATCATCTCTTTTGGCATTAATCGCCTGAAGCAATGACAAACCAGCACTGGATTTAACAGGTTTTGAATAAGGCATTTAGATCAGCTGCAGCAAAAGGATTTAATGGGCAAATCTTACTTTTCACTGAGTTTATGGAAATTTCCCATTAATGTAACTGTAGTCATGATTTTGTTACAGGAGTCCAGCAGATAAAGTTTAATATGGAACTTTTCAATATGAACACACTTTATATTAATATTAATAAGAGAAATCTTGTCTTGAAGTTATTTTGCTTAACTTACCATTTATTTTTGTGATTATTTATCCATTAAATCACAAAGAACAGTGCAAGACACTGTTGTCTCTGAATATTTTTAAGTGAAGCAACAGGAATGGAGAAGACAAATAACTAACCTGGATTATATGTAGACAAAGCTCTAATAAGAGTGTTATTACGGGACGTCATTTAAAGGAACAAGTTTTCAAGGAATTACTCAGCACAAAGTATATCTTCAATAAACCACTTGGGAAAAGTAAAAAAGTAACAAAAGAGTTAACTGAAGAGTTCTTCTATCCTATAATATTGCTCACAGAATTTAACAATAGCTGAAAGAGTTTTCAAGGCAGCAACGTCAGAATAGAAAGAACTGAACAAAGGAAACAGGAAAACAGAGTCATACATGCTGGACAAAGAGCTAAGAAAGACCTTAACCAGAAAAGCTTTTCTCCGTCTTGCTGGATTTATTTTCTCCTTTTTTTTGGAGCATATAATTTTTGGAGCTGCTCCCTATCTAGGACTACAGTAAGTCACCTTTCCCTTTTCTTACAATGGAGTCTGAGAGGGGAGATACTGGCATTGCTCCCGCTTTCTCGGCTTGCACAAAGCCTTGGCTTCGATGGGAGTTTTGCTGGATTTGCTCCAATGTGTTTCTTCAAAAGGGACCAGCATATGATGCTAGCAGCACACCAGAAAAATAGTAGCAGGGAAAGTGGTAAACATTGAGATAATACATCTTGCTGCAAATGCATGATGACAGATTAACAGGGAGTGAAATTATTTGGATATGACTTTGATGACTGTAATGATAAAAGTCACAGTCCCAAGGAGATGGCTGCATACCTCCCTGCTGCTGAAGAGCAGCTAATGCAGAGTACCTATCTCCTCCCCTAAGAAGCAGGCATTAATCATCTTTCATTCTCTGAACCATACCACCACATTTAACCTGTTGCCTCTCCACTGTGCAGTGGGCTTCTATACCAGGTACAGAATACAGTCGAGAGATAAAACCAGCATTGTAGGAGAAATAAATTATCCCTCAGCTGAACCTGTAAGGCACAGACAGCTTAGCCTTCGCCTCAGCTCTCCATAGATAAGGTATCTGTCAAATAGCCCAGGTACATTGCAAACCAAACTGATACAGATTGTTGCCACATAGTCAACTACCAATGGACAGTTCTGTGACATACGTCTGGCATGTCAGTGAGGGGACATGCACTGCCTCTTCTGCTGTCACAGCCTGGGTGGCATGCATCTGCTGCACCATTCAACATGTCAGACCTTTCTCTGACTTCCCTGGACACAATGCCCAAAAATGCTCCACTGTCCTATTTCCTATTGCCTTTTACACCGATGGGTTGTTTTATTCTTATTACCAGCATCTGACGGCAATTAATTGAGCATTCCAATTCCTTTTAAGAGTTTGTTGTGGAATAAACACTGAGATCCATGCATAAAAGCCAATGTTTTATTCTTATTACCAGCATCTGACGGCAACTAATTGAGCATTCCAATTCCTTTTAGGAATTTATTCTGGAATAAACACTGAGATCCATGCATGAGAGCCAACATTTGTGAAGGTATGGGTAAGAAAGGCTAGCATTCAGATCTCTATAATCAGATATATCATAGTAAATTTGGAAATATATCATGCAACACAAACTATATTGTACCTGGTACATATATGTTCCAGAAACCTTCTTTTTTTCCTTTTTTCCCTCTTTTCAAATTATCCGTGAATCACCAAGCTTTGACTCCAATGTTAATATTGGTTTTTGCAAGAACCTGTGTAGATTAGATACTTACTATGCTTAAAGCCTGAAGGCACAAGATAGTACAGGGTTTTCTGTAACTTGTGACAGCAAGAGCCTTTATTAGAATTGCAAGAGTTACCTTGGCACATATTGAAGCATTATTATAGCATGAAAATTAGCCTTTACTCCTACACAACTCCATGGGACAGTCCCTGAATTAGAACAGAACTTCTGCTTCTTTTCTGAATTAAAATAGGGATTGACACTGGAGTTGTTTATTAGTCTGGCTTCATATGGATAGAATATTTTTTTAATTTGTCATTTCTGACCAAGCTTGAAGGTGGAAATTACAGTTTTAAATGTCATTAAGTTCTGAACAATATTCATGGTCATCAAAGAGATTGTGTAAATAATGCCATGGAAAGGAAGCCATTAAGACAGTGTGTTGTACTTTTTGGCAGCAACAGTCAGCTGCCACAACAACCATCAGAGCTGTCATCCTCATCTTACTGAATGTGAGATATATTTAATATGGATATACTGATATAAAAGATATACTGAATGTAAGCTGTGCCACTACAGAAGAAAGTCATGGTACATGTAGTGAAGAAAGATGTTTAGGAGGCAGAGGTGATGTCTAGAAGCCCACAGGAAACCAGGCTTCATTCCCTATTCTGCTCTTTTGATTCTTAACCTGTAAATACAGTGACTAACGGCGGGCTACTACAATGAATATAGGCTCAATGCTATCATATACAATTTAAGTAGTTACAAAGTCAATACTCTCTGGGCAAAACCAGTCTGTGAGCTCTTTTTAAGACCTTCAGAATGCCACAATCTATCCTATATCTTATCATGTTTTCCTTTAGTGCCTTGCTCAGATGAAAACTGAGTTCACATAGAAAGAGGAAGAGGCAGATATGACTTGCAGCTATAACATGACAGCTTCTGCATCTTTCAGATACTCAGGACTGAGTCAGATTAACAATTTCTAAGAAATTGGTCTACTATTAGAAACCATTGATTTAACAAGATTAAGCCTTTATACAGAACTTTCTCAGTTTAGTCGCTCCTTCTAGCACCAAGAACTGCAAGTATGCCAAAGAAAGACAAAAGGTTCCCTCATTTGAACCTTACAGAGACGATACGGCAGAGCGCAACATCTTACAGATGTTGTGCAGGGAGTACGTAAAATGTCCTTATGTTATCTATGTTTTCTTCCTGATATGTTTTCCATGTCTTATTCATATTAGAGGACATACTGAATATCTGTTCTAAGCAAACTGCAAAACTCCACATGACACTGGGGTTTGGGGAAAAAGAATTTGGAGATAATGTTTGGCAAAGATAAAATTTTGGCACTTCAGGCCATAATCTGAAACACAAATATTTATATTCATAATTTTTTCCAATTTTTTATCAGATTATGTCTCTGAAGAACAGCTTTGAATTAAAAGGATTGTTGGCAGGTTTCAGTACAGAAAAGGATTTGTGTTTGAATCCTTGGAATGACTGAATTCAATGATGGAGCTCAGATCAGGACAATGATGTTCAGAACAGGACAGAAATTATTTCAAAGGCAGGATGAAGCCCAGGTTTCCTTGAAGTCAACAGTTATGTCAATCAGGCAGAATTTCATCAAAAAAAAAAAACCTCGGAAAACATGAGACCCATGTTGCCTTTGCTTTGAAAACCTGAAAACAGCCAAGACATGCAGTAAGGTCTGACCCTCCAGCAAGAAGTAAGGTCTCTGTCAGACATGCATCCTCTGAAGGGTTGGGACATCCATTCCCATGGTGGTTCCACCAGCCGTGAGGAGACAGCAGCATGGTCCCTGCTCCATGGTGAACGGACTCCTATGTTCATTATTCCCATTCACTACGGGGACATTATTCATTCCAGCCTCTATGAAGGACAATGAAAATGGCTTTTCTCCACTGTGTTCACTCATGCAGGGTTTGACACGAGTCTAGCTCAGTGTACTTTATTACCATTCAGCTGTTTTATTTATAACAGCAATAATGAGTTGAGATAATGTAATTGCAGCTGCTTAAAACTGCTCAGTGCTACTCCATGCCTTCCCACACTATAGAAGCATCCAATCTCCTGATATAAATCTTTTGCTGCCTTAAGAAGTATGGCTACACCCCTTCTTGTCAGCATGACACCTCTGAATGGGGGGCAGAGGGAGCTCATAGAAACAAAAAGTCTACCAGTTCCCTCAAAAGCCATTTCAAAGCATCATGGTCCATAGTTTATCATTCCAGTTATTGTTCTGCTCCTACCTCTGCTTGTCACAAGCTCCCCAAATGACTCGCTACACAGCAAGATAACTTGCAGCAGTGAAATAAGAATTTCCCTTAATAAGGTGTTTTCAGTTTACTTTTAAGTTAGTCTCCCGAGTCCTGAAAAAGAGAACCGCTAGCATCCTACTCCTGTGCTTTAGTAAGTGATCAGGACCGTTTTGTCCTGATTAAGCAGCTTTCTAATTATGTTACACCAAAAAGTGGTCCTGTAAAAATCAGACCATGTCCACACTTGCAAGAAAGGAGGCCAAATAGGGGTAGACCAGTATGCTTGGATGCAGTTAGCACTGAGGACCCAACATCCACACTGTGGGCATTTCGTTAAGTCTTCAGGCTGGATCTAGTCCAGTCCCTCTTGCTACTGTGAACTCCACAGCTTCCAAGTGAACAGTGCTGCCCAGAAGATAAAATGCAGGTGAATCTCTTCCTTGACACAGAAATTCTCCATGTTACGTGCATCTGGTTCAGCATCCACTTAGATGACCAAGCCCCTGACTAATCTCCACTGAGCATATTCAAGCCTTTTAGCACTTTGAAGTTGATCCATCTTCCCTTTTTCCCAACAGAAGCTCATTTTTGACCTGTCTTGAAGGACACCCATTCCCTTCTAGGAGCTCTAGGAAAAGCTCTTTTAGTTTCTTTTGTATGTTTGTGCCTTAAATTCATGGGGCTCTCCATGATCCTTTAACTGTCTTGGATTTAAATCCGTTTGTTATTTCACAAAACTAGAAGGATGGCCTAGTAATATATAATATAAGTAATATAACCCAAGGTAATGATTGTCAATAATATGCCAAATATGTGCAATAAATTACAAGTGTTTAAAGCCACAGCAAAGCTTCATTACTATGATGATAATTTGTGAACTTCATTACAGAATAATTGCTTTTCAGTATGAGTAGAACAAGAGTAATCCTTTCTTCATGTCACTGGAAATGTAAAACCACTTGATTTGATTTTCCCCTCGGTGCTCTATTGCTTCGTACGGTACTCAACCTTGCAAATCTACTATGGTACCCAAAAGCAGAGCTGGACCCATGCATTTTGTAATAAGCAGAACATTTATATGACCCTCTATACTTGTGGCAGGCAAACCAGTAACCCAGAGTACTGTATTCCCATTATAGTGCAATGAAATAGAGTTAACTAAACAATTAGAGCATATCAGTTTTAGCTAGTTATTAGAAGTGAAGAGTTTCTTAATCAAAATTGACCAGAATAAAGAGGCGGCTGAGTGAAGTCAGTGAACCATAGACATCTTGCAGTCTGCATGAGAAAGCATCTCAGCATGGAAGTATTTGTTCTAATTTTTTCAGAGCAGCATGTCTAGAAATTATACAGTAAGGGGAAACAAGGAAAATTTGTGATATTTTGCTATGAAATACCTCTTTTGACAAGACAATTTCAAGCCATTTTCCTTCTTTTATGAAAAGAATGCAAACATGACAGACTTAAATAACTGTGAATATGGAAATTTTAAAAACCTAGGGAAAAAAGGATTTTCCCAAATAAGAAACATCCTTCAAGTTATGAAATCTCTGCCATCCTCAAGATGAAATGGAAAATCTATACATTTTTTTGTAAACTAATAGCTAAGTTTCAACTTAACAATTTTGAAACATTTAGTTTCAAAACACTTCATTTTTACTTTGACTTTTTTTTTTTTTAACTAAAAATGACTGAATATCAGAAGAGGAAAATCAGTAAAACCTTTAGAAAATATTTCTGTTTTCATTCTGAAAACGTCAGAGGATGTTTAATAAATCTCTGAATGCTTTCCAATCTTCCGATAAATGAGGATTTTTTTCAAAAAGCCTGACCCATTCCCATGCAACACATGATCATTTTTCAATAAAATAAAGCTTATTATATCAGGAAATTCTCATTCAGCAATCGAAAATGAAGCAGGCTGTAAAAATAATAAATCAGTGACTATAAGATCTCAATTTAAGTATTAGTATAAAATAAAGCAATGCATCAGTTAAGGGCAGCCACTTGTCACTAAGGGTCTGTTTTACAAGTGAATTAATTTTATTTCCATCACTCATGTCTTACCAATATTAGACACACAATAACTAAAGGAGCCAGAGGTGAGCTTCTGTCTCTGAAGAAAAGCACTATGATGCCAGGTGATACAGGTTGATAACATGATCTCAAACTTGCAGAACTGTGCCTTTTCAGCCACATGGTAGCAGTGCTGATGTAAATGACATTCATGTATCTGTGCAGTCAGTGCCCATCAGATTCTCTTTGAGCATACCAGAGGAGTCAAAGCCTCTGAATTCTTTCCTATGGAGCTAAAGACTTTGTGGCTTAGTGTACTGGGATCAGACTGAAAATTGGGGGTTATTTCAGGCAATAAACCCATTTTTTTAAGCTTATCGCTGAGCTGGATAATGGCTTGTTCGAGGAAGTATACAGAGAGACAAATGGATTGCTGACATGGCGGTAAATTGCCTCACCAGCAGCTGAGCATCTATAAGTTAAGCATTTAGTATAATGTATCTTTCCAAGCTGCCTCTGAAGTCCTTGGTACCTCCACAGTGTTTTCTTCCATCCTAACAGATGGAATAGGTGCCCAGACCAAGAAGGACAATCAATTCACATCTGGAGGTGTCTCTTTCTCTCCAGTGATTACGGAGGAAGTCTAGCTAGCTGCCCAGCTGTTTTCCAGCCAGAGGCCAGTGAAAAAACCTGTTTATAGGGTCCAACATCTTGCTTGAATGAGGAGATCTTGCTCCAGTAAGGCCACATGGCCATAGAGCTGTCTATTCCCAGACTTTCCCTTAAAAAAAAAAGGAACATGGTAAAATCAAGTGGATTTGTTGGCTTCACTACAGCTATGCTGTGTGCGCTATCTACCAGCAGATAAGCGCAGGCACACCATTCAGCTATCTCACCCATGATCTTCTTCTAGCCACCATGACCTTAGTGAGGCAAGGAATGCAGAGCAGTTTTGATCCCTTTGATAACACGTCTCCATGGCTGCCTGCAGGGAGCTGAGGTGACACATCAGATTGCTGCCTGTGTGATGATAACAAAGAAATTATCTTCTCTGGCTTTTTTGAGAACGAAGACATCAAAGATACCCACAGCTAGGCCTGCTAGGCCAAACCACATTAAGAGGTGCAACAAGCACTCAACCCAGAGGAGAAATCAACACAGAAACAAACCAGGCAACAAAATAAAGGTGACATGAGTGCAGGGAACAACATGTCAAAGAAGGTATGTTTGCTGTTATAAACAAGGGTTCCTCCTGGTTCAGGCACTCACGATGGCACTGAACCAGCAGAGGATCTCTTCTCAAGACCGAAGGAAACCCTGGGGCTGGCTATTAAATAAACACCACATGCAGAGTTTTCCACATTGTCTTCCATTTCTATCTACTACCAGGAAGCACGCACACAAACATCTGCAGACATTTTCTGTAAATAAGGAAAACAAACCTAATTTGAAATTAATACACAGGCTTAGAGTCTTTTCTATTGAAATTCTTGGTAATGCTTTTCCAGGTCACTTTTCATTTTATTCAGATCCTTTAAAGCATATCCTTTTGGTTTGATGTATAAAATATCAACAAGAGGGAATTTATTAAAAATCATGATGCCAAAGATGTAAAAATAAGAGGCATTTGTGTGATGGAATTTGGATTTAAAATATAGTACATGCACATTTTACTGTAAAATTCTTTTGAGCTACTCCCAGTGGAAAATTAATATCTCCACCACAATGTAGGCCTTTTCAAGTACAATACACCAGAGACTAAAACAATTTCATTTTAGTTTGTAGAGAGAGAAATAAAAACAAGCAACCCAGCACTGTGGAAGCCTTAGGGATCATATATAAGACACCTGCTCCTTAAAGCAAAGAAAAAAAAATAACAAAAAAGGTAATGTAACACGAGAAAGCTACATTTTCAGACTTCAGGTGACCTTTCCTGTAGTTCTCCACTGATGTTAACCTTAGTGAGTAAAACAGCTCCTCCCTTGAGTGGTGAGAGGAAAACTGAATTCCAGATGAATACGGAATTAATCCAGAATAAGGCACAGCTCTCACTGCCTCAGTCTACCAAAATCAAGAACAACCAAAATCCTAGCACAGAGAACATTGCATTTCAGTGATGAGGGAAAACACACAACTTAATAAAACAATAAGTTGTCAGTTACAAGATATACCTTCAGATAATTTGTTCATAGAAATGGAATAAATCCTTTGCAAACCTCTTTGGAGTCATGGCATTCCAGAGTGTCTTCAGACATCCTGGGACACAAAATAAACCACACTCTCTTGTCCAACATAGGGAAAAAAATGCATTGCACTCCTGATGTTTGAGAAGATGAATACTTTGTCTATGTCTGTCTTAATCTTTTCTTAAGATGGCTGCAACAGCCTTTTAGTTTCTGCCCCAAACCAGACTGGAGATGTGCCTGGAGAATAAAAGGTAGGATTGTCTTTAGGAAAAGACTGGAACAAGATATGTGAAGGCTTTTGCATGCCATCGACAATTTATCTCCTGACCTTAATTCTACCATGATCCTGCATACAGCACAGATGTTGACAGTGCTGGTTGCTCCCAGCCTCATTCAAGTCAAGTCTGCTCCTGGTCTTATCTCCAGCACACTTGGAACAAATCTATGGATAATGGTGTTATATGGTGGGTGAGAGTCCATGCCATCTCTGAAACCTAGGGCTGAACATCCTAAATTTCTCAAATCTTGATGCCATGTCTGGTATAGAACTAGCCAAATAAGAACCTGTCTGTCCCAATATGCACAAACTCCAGCCTTCCATCAAAATATTCCTCATGTGATGAAGACATCATTGACCCATGAGGGTCTCTGTAAAATGTCATCCTTTCTCAGTCTCCATCAGTTGGCTACACAAAGTCAGATGTGCATCATTGCTATTTCCCAATCCATTACAACAAAGCTCTTATAGCAAGGACGGAAACAGTGAACATTTCTTTTAAATACATTGCTAAAAACACAAAAGAAGTTACAAAATCATAGAGGAAAGAAATATCCATTTTTGATGTAAGTGTTTATATACAGCCCTGTTTCCCTGCAATAGTATGCTAGGAAGCCAAAGTCTATCATTTACATGTGTATTCTGCATTTCATTTGCTGGGCTGACAGTTATATGGTAATAAATGGTGCATACAGAGGTGATAATGGGATAAAAAGTGCATTCCGTGCCCACCTTCTCATCAGCCACATGCCTGAAAACATAACAGCATAGACATCTCTAGTGGGGATGAACCCCAAAAGTCTCTC
>NW_010197152.1:0-815 GCF_000695765.1 Mesitornis unicolor | reverse complement strand
GGCTGGCGCATAATCAGGTTGTGAACAGAAACGCTGCTCATGGGCGATGAGGCTGGTTAAAACTAAGCAGGCAAGAAAAGATGGGGGTTAAGAAATGCTTGGTTTGGTCTTCGTTGCCACTGACCTCAGTGGTGACAGGAACAGTTTGAGACCAGTGACACACCGTTTTTGAAATCCTGGATGAAAATAACTATGTAAATAGCTGAATTAGGAAAGTGTTGATCATTCAGATGCTGGAAGAGAAGAGATTGGGATACCCGGTCTGAGACGTGTCACAGCAGCATCCCGTTTCTTCTCAACTCCTTTCCATTCTTCTAATGATTTAATTTTTGGTTCCATACTAATGGCAGTAGCAACTCTTACCTGTGTGGCCCCTATACCTCTCAAAGCCTTGAAAGGAAAATCAATGATAAATTAAGCCTATGAGATCTGTCCCTATCAGAAGCAGAGTTTCTTTGGTTTATAACACATTTTCCAGAGTAAAATAGAGAAGAGAACTGCAATTTGCCATTTCAGTTGCTACCTTCCCTCAAGTTCTCTTATTTTACACAGAAATGAGGCCTCCAAACCTATATGAGCAAATACATCTGTGCAGCAGAACCAGGTTGCTTGGTGGCCTTGCGGACCCTGGCACAGTGGTGGGTGCTAAGCACGTTTCACAGCTGAAGGGAAAAGAAGTTACCAGAAAATCATTATCTTTTTGAAGAAAACCACACTTATTCCCACAGGATTTGTCATCTTTTCTTACCAGTCTCCTGGCCCAAACGCATTTTATTCTTGTCAGCCCAGGCACGAGACATCAGGTTCATGGTTAA
>NW_010197151.1:29289-34984 GCF_000695765.1 Mesitornis unicolor | reverse complement strand
TAAAGATGTTAAACAGGACTGGCCCCAGAGCCGAGCCCTGGGGAAACACCACTTGTGACTGGTCACAACTGGATTTAGCTCCATTCACCACAACTCTCTGTGCTCAGTCATCCAGCCAGTTTTTTATCATCTCACCTAAAACCTTCATATAGCTCTCTAGGGGGTAGAAGGAGTGCTGGGCATCCTCTTCAGGATGGTGCCTCCCATGTCTCCAGCAAAGGCCCTGTGATTTTCCTTCAGGAAGAGTTAAGAAGGGACACAGCTAAGGATGGCTTTGGTAAGCACGCCAGCCCAGCATAGCCAGGCTGGGCAACGGGTCTGGTCCAAGTCTTTCCTGCAGAAAGGCTGAGCCCCTAAGGCATTGCTATGCCTCACTGGGGGAGTGTTAACTGGGGCCTCTCTCCCTGACAGGAGCAGCTGTGTGTGCTGCAGTCTCCCAGGCTCTAGGGGTGTGCTGCTGTGGCAACTGGGGCAGCTCTGTGCATGGTGCTTGTGGCCACTGTGCTGCGGCAAAGGAGGGTAGATGTAACCCGTGAGATCAATGTATTGCAATACATTGGTTGTCAAGCCCACTTGGTCTGTGGGACTCCTTCTCCTTGGATCAGAGCACATGAGGTTGAACAGGAGTGTGTCTTGGGGACCCTGGCTGTAAGCCTGTGTTTGCAAGACAAAAATCATCCTGTTAGCTGTGAGAGCTTTCCAAATGCTGTTTCTCCGAATCCATCACACTTTTTGGCTATTATTCTGCTGTGGGATTAATGTTAACTGTCTGCTGTTGTCAAGAGGATGCCCTTGTCATGGTCTGGGCTGCTGGGAAGCTGCAGACTGAGACAGGAGTGACGCTGGGTGGTGTCTGCAGTGGCTAAGGTGGCCTTCAGAAGTATTTACCTTGGCTTCTCTCAAATGCTGAGTAAAAGTGCAGCAAAACCTAATTAAAAGCAAATGCTGCAGCTACTCCTCCTTTGGGCAGGCAGAGCTGGTATTTGACTCTGCAGAGTCAAATTGGGAATTGCTCACTGGGTAAGTCAGGGCTGCACTTGTGTGGCAGAATTCAGAGACAGGGATGGCAAAGCACTACACAAATAGGCCTTCCTAGTGGTGCTGTACCTGAACCTACCTCTTACTCTGGAAACAAAAAAGGGCAGGTGGGATTTCTTTTTTTTCTGGAGAATGAGAACAGGGGAAACTTCATTTCAAATTAAAAACAAACAAACAGACAAAAACCCACCCCAAAACAAAGGGCCTAGGTGGTTTGAACTTTAGGAAAAAAATTCAAACTTGATTTAAGGATTAATCTTAAACCTTCATGTGAGAGCAGACAGGATTCTTCAAAGCTCTTGGATTAAAGCTTATTTGGCACCACTGTTGGCGTAACAGTGCCATGGATGTACTTTTCTGAGGTGAGAAATAAAACTTGTGTTCTGAGCATCAGAAGCAGTTCAGTGTGGTGTGGTCAGACAGAGCAGCTGAGCAAGATCATTCTCAGCTTCCTGAGGTCCTTGGCAAAAACAGTTCAGCAAACCTTTCCTGATGAAGAGGGAAAGGGGCTGCACCACCCTCATTCCTGCCCAGACTGGGGGAGCTCTGGTGCTTGTACTCACCCTGAGGTCCCCTTATAGCTGATGGGGTAGTCCTTGAGTAAGAATGCTTTAGGGGAAGGAATTTTTTTTTTCTGTCCCCACAGGCTTGATTAGAAATTAACCCTGTTAGAAGACAGGGGAGTAGTATTAATTGTACTGCTTAGGGGCCTTTAAAGGGGAAAAGCAGCTCTTATAAAGAACTGAACAGCATCTCGTTTGAGGTAGCAGATATTGTTCTATTTAATTGGCTGCTGCCAATACTGTGTGTGATTGGAAGGCATTAATAGGTGATGGGAACTGCTTTTGAATTCCTTTCTTACTCCAAGAAGAAATTTTTGGAATTATCTTATGTTTTTATTTTTCTAGCAGAACGGCTCTTCCCTGTTACTTACAGGATAACCAGTGCTCTTAGTCTTGACTGCTTTTTAAAATCTAATCAGAAGAAGAGAAGATAAGACTCCTTCAAGTAATAGGTGGGAGGGTGAAGGAGATCATAGGCTGGAGAAATCATCAGCTGGAGATAGGTCAAACAGCCTCCTTAGGGAGTACCTCTGACAACAAAATGACCTTGGTACAGGTGGAGCTCTGTCTGGGAAAGCAGTGTGTAAACTCATAATGTGCCTTATGACAAGTCTTTAGCCGCTGTCTGTAATGTTAATTAACTGGGCAATTAGAGGAGCAATATAGACCACACCTTTCAGTACAGCAGGCAGAGTGTTCTGGCACTGCTCTGAGCTGTGTGTGCTGGCCAAGATCTAAACACCTTCCTGACTGCTGCTGGAGTCTTCCCATGCCTCTGTAAGGCAGATAAAAACACTTGCTGGGAGAGCTTAGATGCCTGTGTGAAGGCTGCAGGGGTGAGGAGAGGAGGATCCCTGCCCAGGTGCTCCCTGCTGCCTTTCATGTGTTGCTGAACTGAACCAAAGTGGTGGGGAGCTCTGGGGATCAGGCAGGTTCCTCTGCAGGGTCCATACCTTTTGGTGCAGGGCTGGGTCTTGCTGTGGTGGACCTGCTGCTTAGCATGGGCTGTAAGCTGAGGTGGGTAAGCAGAGAAGTGACCTTTTAATTCTTGTATCCACTCAGTGGGAAGTCTTCTGTGCTTAAACCTTGCTATTTGGTCCCCAGCAGGAGAGGAAGGGCAGGAACAGCAGTGGGATGTGAGTTACCTGTGTGAAGCACTGGCACAGGGTGAAAGCTGGGCAAGACAGAGGTTTCATTCTTTGGTGCATTGTCCTCCTCTTCCTAGCCTGTTCTCCTTCTCCACTGGGGTGTTAGTGGCTTTCATTGCTGCTGCAATTTTCTCTCCTGCAAAAGTGTACTCTTTTCCTTCTACCTTCACAGGTAGATTTCTGGTTTGGTTTGGCTTTTTGGTTTTTCCTGCTCCCCTAGGCCTCTGCTTTCTTTGGTTGAGTTTCAATGACTTTCCTCCTTTTACTTTCTTCTGAGTAACTGCATGTGAATTCTGGTGTCAGCGCTCTTAAACCATCCAATATGGAGTAAAGCTTTACAGCTGAACTAAAGGCGTTGTGAGTTGCTGTAGACACTGGCTTAGACTCCTGCAGATTAAGGAAAGCTGCTCTGTTAGGAGCGTGCTGTGGGCTGTGAATAAAGGAAAAGCTGCAGAAAAGCAGCCCCAAGGCCAACCAGCACCTGTCAGTTGAGGTTGGTGTGTAGTGCTGCTACTGAACCTGGATTTTCAGAAAGAAACCCTGATGCTGAGCATCAGCACACTTTGTTCCCAGAGCCTTCATGCTTTTCTCCAGAAATGGTGTGTGCTGCCCTGGTGTGTCGGCCCACTCTGCAGCTTTAGAAGCAAAGCCCAGGAACAGCAGCTAACCCAGGGCTGCTCAAAGTGAACATTCATGCCTGGCCATATCTGAACTTTCCAAAGGCTCTTCTCACCCTCTGGATCTTTGAGAACAGTACTAGCCTCAGAAGAACAAGCTTGCTAAAGAAGTTCTTTAAAAGCTTGGAGATAACAAGTCCTTTCTTGACTAGCTGTGCTCACCTGAAACCTTAAATGTGTGACAGTTGCTATGCTACAACCCAGGTGTTCATTAATAAAATACCTGAAAACAGCTATCATGATAGTGATTTTTTTAAATTAAATTTCTTACACTTGTATTACAATGCATCCTGGATTGGAGAACTATACAGTATGTTACATGTTATAAATATATTTATTTCTGAAAATACATGAATATATTTCATATTATGCTGTAATAAAAAAGAGTGCTAGTTCATTTCAGTTTTAAAACAAAACAAAAACTAAAAAACCCCAACAAACCAATAATATGAATGGAGGGGGTGGGGAATACTAGTTCATGATGCTATGTCTTAAAACATTTTAAGTTCAGTTTGTACTGATTCACATTCCTTACAGCCTCTGTAAGGCTGGAGGGATAATGGAGGGTGTAAGTTAATGCAGGGGTTTAGATCACTGTATTTATGGAGATATACAGACTATTCACAGAATAATCAAGTTACAAATCCTTCTAGCTTTGGATGAAACTAGCAAGGTATACAGTAAATAACCAAGTCCTGCAGCAGCTACAACTGAACACAGCACCTACTTTAGGGTGCTAACTTTGAGTCAGCACACACTTGTTGTTTAGATTGGGTGGGTTTTTTCAGAAATGCTAAGTAACAACCTTTCTGAGTACTTGGAGAACCAGGCCTGGCTGCTGCCTTCACTCACCCCTGTGAACTACTGCTGCCCTAGGAGAGCATGGTTTGGGTGCTCTGAATCTCAAGAGATACTGCTCCAGATTTGAGGACTTCAAGGGCTCCAGCTGATCTGGCTGAGCAAGGTGGAAGCATCTGTTACTGAAAGTCTAAGCCTGCTGAAGTTGACCCATTCCTGCCATCTTCTCAAATCTTGGTTCCCAAGCAAGTTTGGGTTGGGGAAGGATTTTTGAACAGCAATTGCTTGACTTGCAATTGTATTGTTATTTAGGGGATAGAGCGATCTTTTAACAAGAGATAAAGTATAGTTTGTTTAAATCTTTACTCCACGTGCATTAATTGTCATCCTAGTACCAATAAGAGCTGGTGTGAAGAGATCACTGCAACAATGAGACCTTCAGAAGCATGCACTGCCTGTCCCTTGAGTCTGCAATCAGTGGACACATGGCAATAAGGCAGCCACCAAACATGGCCATGGTATTACGCAGTTGTTAAGGTGGCCCAAAAGTATGTATATATTTCAATAACACTTCCTTGCAGCCCTGCTTTCCCTCTTGCCTTTTCTCAGCAGAGCGCCCAGGCTGAGCCATACAGCAGCATCACTGCTCCACCTACAGCCTCAGGCTACCACCTGCACAGCCAGAGGATTTCACCTGTAACTTAAAAGTAGGAATTCAAGCCTGATTTCTCCTCTCCATCCCCTTAACCCCCCAAAATGATCGACAGCTCAAGAGCTGGGCTGCCTGGTGAAGCTGAGGTGTCATTTTGGGTGCACCCTCCAGTGTCTCGAAAGGTTGGTTCCCACAGTGCCCCTAACTCTGGTTTCTGCAATGAGCCTGCATGATGCCATCTTCTGTGTATAGTAGCCCTGCGGTCGAGGGCTTCTGCAGAAAGAGCAAGCCCACAGAATTAGAAGCTAGTGGTGGATTCAGCAATGGCCTCATAGGAAGTCTTGGCTTTACGGACTTGGTTTTCCTGTTGTGTTCCAGTAAAATGGCACAGCTGGTCAGATGCTGCTCTGAAGGGAGGAACTGTGCTGGGGACAAGCAGAGGCTGCAATTCAACCCCCTCAGAGTGAGGAGGCTGTCCCTTTGATAGCTGCTTCTGCACTGGGCAAGGAGTCCCTGACACTCTTCTAGATGCTGCTCTGTTCCATAAAGCTTCAGTTTATTTCAGCTGGAGAAAGTCTCTAGAAATCAATTGTAACTCAAAAGCTTCAATGTTTCAGGTAATTCTGTTTGTTTCTAACCCAGAAAGGAGGAAGAATTTCCAAATCTTAATTAAAAGTCTCTGTTGGTTATGTTGCCAAGATGCTAACATCATCTGTAGCTTGATTTTTTTTTTTAAGTATGCTTCAGATTCAGGAGCGAAAGCTGTACATAGCTGAGCATGTATGTATCTGTCCACAGACCTTTCTCAACCTCCCCCTT
>NW_010197151.1:0-29258 GCF_000695765.1 Mesitornis unicolor | reverse complement strand
TCTTTCCCTTCCAGTGCGCAAATCGGAGTTGCTCTGTTGACAACTGTAGGGTGCAGGTTGCACAGAGTAGCACCGCGGTTCTCAGTTTTGCGTCCTTTGGTGTTCCCACTTCACCTTTCTGAAACAGAAACATGCAGTGAATGTGAGATATTAGAAAGGGATTCTCTGCAATTAACCTATGGGCTGAGTTGGGAAGGTGGAGGATGAGGCTGAGCCTGGTTCTCTCTTAGTCATGATTATGAGCAGATTGTCTCTTTCCCAAGAGATCTGATTGGCTTATTATTTGAGAGTCTTTTGACTGCAGATAAACTAATTTGCTGCTGTACTTCTTGTAAAAAGGCTGCATGATGTAGCCTATATGACTACAGATGCCTTTAAATTGTGTTGTTTTGTTGCTTTTTTTTTTTTTTTAATAGAGGACTATTAAAATGAAGGTATATGGGCCAGTCCTCAGCTGGCATAAATCCATATAATTCGACCTTCAAAAATCTGACCTGTTCCTGTCTTTGCATGTTGGAGCGTGTCTGGATGAAGGAACAGGACTGTCACATTCCTGTGCTGAGTAAAGGCAAAAAAAAACCCCAAACCCCAACCCACAAAGAAACACATGCTGCTTTACTTACTTTACCTTGTTCCATTTGTCCTGGGTTATCAAAAAGGCCATATGTTTTCATTCTTTGTATTTTGCCCCAGAACAATCATGGAGTTCCTCTCAGTTTTCCTCAGCTCTGAAGACATAATATCTGGCCTTAACAAATGGAAAAATACAATTAAAGTTGACAGCGGTCAGAATGCATGGCTGCGTTTTTAGCATTAATATGCTGTGCATATGTACCCAACATCCAAGCTGCACCCAAAGCAGCTTCCCCCTCTCCAGTCTGAAATTCCAAAACAGACGCTTGTTCAAATATTTGTGGTGACATCAAAAAAAAACCCCAAAACTACAAAATAAAGCACTTGGCATGGAGTCATAATGTAATGGCTGGACACAAACATTGTTTTGTTTAGAGCGACAGGTATTTTCTACCTAGCTGGAAGTGAAAGGGAGAGATTGGTGAGTGAATGTCACAGGAAAGTTAAAAATTCTGGCCTGAAGTAGTAAAAAATGAGACGTTCTGAAGAACACCATTATGCTAACTGCTGTGGATAGGCTCCAGCTTAATTTTTTTGTTTGTTATTTATTACGTACAATTGAAATCAGTGTAATGCATCCTGTTTGGTTGTAATGGTTTAGTTAGCTCAGGCCTCCAGGACTTATGAAAGACTAATCTTTCAAACACTTTCTTTCTTTTTTCTTTTTCTTTTTTTAAATAGCTGCTGTTTAAGAGAGAAAAGCTGTAGTTTGGGGGTTTTTAAATGCAATATTTCAAAGCTATTTAAAGAATACAAAAAGCTATACTGGCTATTTATTTCAAATAATAATAGCCATTTACTTAAAATCTTTGATTTGAAAAATTTTTCAACTCAAAGCCCTGATTGATTTGGTGCAGATTCTTTAATTTGCCAGCTGCTAATTTGTTTTCTTTTTAATCTAAATGTAGCACAATTTTTTGTTTTGTTCAGCTCAATTCTTTTACAATGGAATGGTCAAACTTCTGCCCTGGTGTTATTCTTTAATTCTTTGGCTGCTTCTCAAACCTGATTGCAGAGACCTCCTTTGATAGTAAATTCCCACTCGGAGAGCAGCGTTCAGACCTGGGTCTGAGGCTGTGGGGCCCTTTTCAGCTTTTGTTATACAATATTGAAGATAGGTTTTTGTAATGTTAGAACTGTACTGTCCTTCCTAACTTACTTCACCCCAACCACAAAGTAGTCATCATAGAGCAGCAAGCTTTTGGTAGCCGTCAAACTGAAACTAGCATCCTTACTGTGAAAGAAACCCTAATTTGAGGTTAGCTCATTCCCACACAGCTGCATTAGAGCCGCAGCTCTCATAGATACATGGGTGGGTGTGTGTCTGCCCAGGGAATACCAGGCCGGGATTGCCCAAAGCTTCCCAGATTAGATCCTGCCCTGGAAAGGGGTTGGGATAGCATCAGAAAAGCTCTTGAGCACAATTTCTTTCACCGAGATGGCTGCCTCTGTATCTGCCAGAGCTGGAACAACTGCTGGGCCAGTCTGGTTCCCAGCAGTAGCCATGGCAAGGAGTGGGAGACTGTTTGTCTTGTCCGTTTGTCCTCAAAGGGAGGGAGGGAAAGTAAGGAAAAATTATATGAAAGTGCTAATATATTCCTCCTTGACCCTGGATTTTTGGGGATTGTAACACCATTCTAGCCAGAGACATTTGCACATTTTATACATTCACACATTTTATGATGTCAGATGGAGTGGCAATGTACAGGCAATAAATTGATCAAGACAGGCTTCTGCAGAGCTTGTAACCCAGCTGTCGTAGGTCAGGCTGGATTCTCTCCTTACTATTCAAAGCAGCATCAAACTTTAACAAGGGCAAGCATTTGACTGTATGATGTTCCACTGTCATTATTTGAGAACAGTTTTCTGTCACTAAAACTAGTCATGGTGGAAAGGCAAACAGTTCTTTTCTTGGAGGTCATTTGAGCTGGAAGTAAGTTCCTTGCTTTTTGTGAAGGGATCATTCTGCAGTGATTTGGGGAAGAAAGCTACTTTTCCTGCCACAGGTCAGATCCACGTTCATGTGCTGCTTAAGTTTATAACACCATGATTGAGTCATTCATCAGCCTATTCTGGCCCTTGGCACAAAATAAGCATTGCTCTGTGGGAGTAAACATACTAGCAGGGAAAAGAAAATGAAATGAAAACCTGAGCCTGTTTAGAACAATGTATGAAAAACCACAGTTTTGTGCCAGTATGTTTACCTTGGCAGGCCCCCCTCTATCCCACTGGAAGAACCAAGTTTTCTCTCTACTATGAGAATTCTTTTGTGCATGTTTTGAAAAAAAAAATAATCAGAAAAAGAAAAACAAAACAACTGCCCTGGAGCAGATCATTCATCACACCTAGAGTGGGAGTATGAAAGGGGATTTGCTTTGACCTAGTTACAAAAACAAAGAGACTTTCCCTAATTGCCCAAATGACTCAAGTGGGACTGGGTGTTAAAAGGAACAACTATCTGCTTCCTTCAGAGCCATATGTTAATACAGGGCACCAGACTCCAACCTGCTCCAGTTCAAGACCTTTGGAGATGTCACTGAGCTCAATGAAACTTGGGTAAGCAAAAGTCAGCCAGTTTCATATGCATGTACAAACAGGACCAGGAGCCAGGACAAACACATTTCATAAATTATAACAAAGACAGTGGCTTTGAATGCTGAGAGTATTAGCTCTTCAACATTTGCTTTGCCAAGAGCTGCAGACAAGTGAGACTTTCTTGCTTTACCATTCTGGTGCTGCTGTAGGAAGGGCCTGGCTTTCTGATCCACTAAGCCTACCTTTTTATTTCAGAGGAGGCTGAGGGCAACTTCATATCCAAAATGCCATAGGAGCAAGGTGCTCAGCTTTTCCAGGCACCAGTGAAAAGCCCAGTGTCAGTGCACTGCTATTGCAGGATGTGAGGTAAAAAGAGCAAGAGCAAATACAGATAGGGCTGGGAAATAAGACCTAGGAAGCAGAAGAGGAAATGAAGGGAGATAAGAGGCATGAGTAGAGGCAAGGGTTTTATGTAGATATATGGAAGAAGAAAGTCAGTGAAAGAAAAGAGAATGCCATTCATCAGCTACAGAGAGCAGCCTGGAAAAATCAGCATACAAGATCTCTAGGGCTAGCCAGTTACAGCCAGGTAAAAAATAGTCCATCTGGCATCTTCTTGTACAGCATTCTCATGACAGAAGTAGTTGTCCAGTACACATGTGAAAGTAGCCAAAGCTACTTCTGTCAGGAGCTATAGGGCTGGCCCTTCTCTGGAAGTACATCGATTTGCCAGCTGAGGACCCAGCCTGCAATTCTCACCCAGGGAGCACTGGCAGTGTCCTCAGTGCTGCAGAGAAAGGGCCAAGCAGGAGGTTACAGAGACAGGATTTTTCTGAAGCCCAAGTAAAGTCCTGGTTCTATTCAGGTTTAGAGGGAAGGTTCACAAGAGTTTGTATTTTTTCCCCAGATGGTTCACCATCTATTTTAGATGGAACTGTTTGATCTCTTTCTGCTTTGTGTTTCTTTCAGTTTCTGAAACAATAGGAGGAAGCTCGCCTGTTATGTGTGCTTGGGCCCCAACCAAGCTTTTCCCAGCTGGAAAAATCACTCCATGAACTACAGAGGGGTTTTTTTTCCAGCTGTAACTACCAGATTCCCAGTTCCCTTATGCATTTTGTAAGGTAGGTACAGGCTGTCTAAGAGGAACAATGGGACATTTCTGAGTGCTTAAACAATTGCTGTTTCCCCACCATCACCCCCTCTAAAACCTGAGGAGGGCTTAAGCACATTTGAGCTGTTCTGCTCAAGGTTACTGAGACCTCAGCTGAAAAAACACAGAGAGGTTTACAGTTCCATGTAATGGTCCTGCTTTGGTGAGTAACATAGCCAGGCTTTTCCTGTTACCTGATTATATACACACACCCTCCCCAAATTCACCACACCAGCTGGGAGGACTTGGCAAGTGCACAGGGAATATCTGTGTAAGGGTAGCTGGCAGCACTATCACCTCAGATAGGCATGCACCACACAGTATAGCTCAGAGGTCAGCATATAACTAGCCTGGTGGACAAACTTGCCCAGGGGACCAACACGGATCTTTTAACAGAAATGAGACCTCATGCTTGACCAAAATGTTCATCTACAGCAATAAGCAGGTCCCACCCATGACCACATGCTCAGCAAACTTCATCTCCCCTTCCTCTGACAGGAAGCTTTCCAGCTGATCCTGACCGTCCCATCCCATCACCCATCAGATGAGGTATGGGTTACTGTTCCACTGGATGAAAGGTGTGAAGATAGATAGAGGAGAGCATTAACTTTGACTGTAATGCTTAGGAAGGAGCAAATAGACAAATATTTAGGCTATAGAATGGCTCTGGCTAATTGTCAACATCACCTTGCCTTGCTGGGGATAAGCACCTTCTTTTAGAGACCCTAATGTTTCCATCATTCTCACACAGGTAACATCCAGTTGGGATCTTGGAGCACCTGGGTACTAAGGAAGCAAATGGCTGTGCTGGCCAGGACGACCACACGCCATGGAGAGATGGTAAGGAGGGGTCTTCTCCAGCTAGCAACAACCAGAGGTAAGTCTCCAAACACAAATTGAAAATCTCCCTGCCTTACCTGTACAACTGTGGGCAAGACCTCTTCAGAGCAGCAGAGGACAGTCCCAGCTTGTTCTGGTTTCTCAGCCATGTTTTCCTCATAAGATCTTTCATTCTTCCCAAAGCATGGCTCTCACCCTACGGAGCGAAAAAGAAACCACAACTTGAAGGACGAGAGGCTAGCTGCTGGCAGACCTTATCTGGCCAACATATGATACTTTGGTGTGCTCCAGGGTGGTAGGAAGAGGGGAGCTTCTTTATTTGGGACAGAGTCAGGTCTCACAAAAGAATTTTTAACACCCTGCTATCATGCCCAGTGACCAGTTTGTACCTGTAGAGGACACAATGACACAGGATGGATCAACTGTCAGTAACACCATCCGGTTTTGTATTTTGGTTGGTAACCCTTCCGTGTCTAGGACTCTGCTGTTCTTTCTGACTTAAGGTTTCTGAGTGTGAGGGAACTTCTCTGGTGAGTGCTGAGTAGCTGCCTAAAGGCACGTTTTGGTTTACCTTATTGTTATACTGTACTAAAGGAAAGGATCAGTTTGGTTTCCTACCTACTCACATGCACCCGGGGGGAATCCTTTACAACAAAAACAACCCAAAAAAGCAGCTTGACTCCCTTCTCTTTTCTATTTGGCCAGGTGCGTTGGTATCAGCCCTTTTCAAGGTGGTGACTTTTGCGGACCATGAATTAGAAGAGATCAAGCCTTTGTTTCCCTGTCACGTCCACAAGCCACAGCTATTGGGTACTTACATTTGAAATGCTAATAGAGATTATCAGGAGGTCAGGGAGTCTCATGAGGCCCTCCCTAATGTTTGTTCTCTCTGGGCTGAGCTCATCTGGACTCATGAACTGAAAAGGAGCCACACTTCAGAAAATTTTATTGTTTTAAATTTCCTAAAGTAATGGCTGGAAAACCTTGGGAACAGAACAAAAAAAGATCACGCCCCAGAACTAGTCCTAATGGGGTGAAAGGAATCCCATTTCTGTGAACTTCTCAAACCATTGTCACCTTTGGGGCATTGTTCTGTCCTGTCTGGAGGTCCCTTCCCACTGTGCCACCAGCAGAGCCATCGCTCAGTAAGCTGTGGCCACATTGGGACCACAACCTGGCGGCTGCCGAGCCGCACATACCAGTCCAGAGTCTATTGCAGTAATTATTCCTGGGGCTCTGCTAAGTTTTCAGTTCAAAACTTCAGATGAGGTCACGGGCTCAGCTGGAAACTGCAACACTGGTTTCTGTGCTATCAAGTTAATTGCCCGTAAGTGAGAATGTTTACTCATGGAAATATCAAACCTTTGTGTTTACTACTAGGATTAATGTGTGCTATGGAAGGGTTTCGAAAGCCTGAGCAGTTAGTCCCTCGTTGTGCTGATGTTGTCCCGGGACCCAGGAAAGTGAGCACTGTTAATAGCACAGACAGCCTGAGCAGTTGCCTGTTCCTGGAGGCTAGCTGTTGTCTGCATTGCTGGAGGGGGAGAACAACGGACCAAATGCAGTAAGTCATAATGCACGTGTGGCTGTTACTTTGATAGTAAACTCTGGGGGATCAGTGAGCCTCTTTTGTTCATGTATAATGCCATGCATTACAGGGGCTTGGTCCATGACAGTGGCAGGTACAAGTTAAATTTAGTCTCCAAAGGCAGTACATACCGAGATGTTCTTGTTGACATCCAGGCCCTAAAAAGAAAAGGCAAATAAATTGATAAGTAATGACACAGTGAGACCATCTTACAGTGTTGGGAGCGGACTGGGCTCTGTTCTAAGCTCTACCCTGGAGTCCACCCATAGCCTTGATCAAGTCCTTTATCTCTTTAGGATTCAGTCCCTCACATGAGTGATAATCCTTTCTTTTCTCCTCCACTTCTTGCATCTCTTGTATTTAGACTGCCAGTTCATGTGTATAGCATCTAGTAGTGCAAGGACCAATGTGGCAGGATTCCCATACAGTACCTGCACTGTAGAAGGAAATGGGGCGTTTCATGCTCACGGTACAAAATGCAATACTAAATGACAATGCTAAGGTGTGGTGTAACAAGAAAGCATAAAGAGTGTGGACCTTGATGCTGCGGTCCTGTGAAGTGATCAGGGCTTCCCATGTGCTTAAAATAATGCTCACACTCCAGAACTTTGCAGGACACAAGCCAGAGCACAGAGCACCTTTCGGGATTGAGCCTTAATTGGGTTTCTGAAGTTCATTGAAATGTTTGCAACTGATTTGCAACTTTGGGGTGGAAATTTCATGAGAAGGTCTTTCTCGTGAGAGACCTACTCCTTCCTCTTTCCTGTTGGGCTGGGAATACTCTGATTAGAGACTCTGTCCTGGCATTTCAGCACTCCTGATCCCGACCGGAACCTGAAAGTGCTGAGGCAGCCACAAACAATGGGAAAGAAAGGGAGAGGAAAAGCATTCCTCCCAGCTCCCTTGGACTTCAGCGACACAGTTTCCCTGAAACACGCTTTGGGGACTGGAACTAATTACACTGATATGCTGCCAGCCTGGTACTAAGCATTTCCAGCCAAGGATTGTCTCACTAAAATTTTTATATGTAATAATGAATGTGCGCTTGGTTTAGTCTCGCTAGCGGCAGTAGTGAAGATATTTATGACAGTGTTCACGCATCAAGTTATCTGGAATTGGAGAGGGCTAAAGCCCATGCTGCTCTTTGCAGTGCTCTGTGCCTTTCTTGGCATATGGATGTAGCCCTTGTTTTCATTTAAGGCTGGGAGCAGAGAGGCACAGAGCACCCTGTCTGCCCCAGTGCTGTTCAGCAGCAGGCAGGGTTGGCTTGTCCTCCCCACACCCCACTCTGCTCTGCCTGAGCAGAACTTCTCCCTGCTTCTCCCACAGCTCTCACCTGGGGCCTGGCTCCAAGCTTATCACTCACCTTTCTTACTGCAGGGTCCTTGGACGGAAAAGCCTGTCCCTCAGCCATGCTACCAGCTTCTCTGAACTCATTCTCTTTGTTCCTATTATTTAATGACTTCCTCAGCCCCACCATCATTGGCTGGCTGTTTCCTGAATCCGGGTATCTCTCTCTTCCTGCAATGAAACACAAGGACTTGCTCACATTTCTCAGCAGTGTCCTGCTAGGATGGCCTCTGGGCAGTGCTGCCAGAAAGCTGCAACTCCAGATGGGATGAGACCCCATGTGTTTTCATGTCACACTTCAGTGGAAAGAAGGTAAATGCTCCAATAAAATGTCAAACCACGACAGACTTTCTAATGTCTTCCTCATGGTCTTATTCTCTTTTCAGGCCTGCTCTGAAACTGCCAGGAGAGAGCATTTCTGAGCCTCAGCACTAGAGATCCCAAAGGCCGTTTACACCCTGACTCTGCCCTGCTACGAGGTGTGTTGGTGTTCTGCATTTCACCAGGTATTAGAGGCAGGCTGAAGTCCAAGGTTTGAAATAAACTAATTTGTCTCGCTTTTTGGGCTAGTTCATATCTAACATTGGATCCAGACTTTTCAGCTGGCTTCATCATCAGTAGGCTGAGCCCAGTCTTTCTCAGCCTTTTGGAAAAGTTGGTCTCTGGATCCAAGCTTTGCAGCTGGGGCTTATTTCCACTTGGTCTATAGAATAAGTCATCCTCCAGGAATGTATTCTGTGCCTGCTTGAGAGGGCAGATGAACTAATAACAGGCATAAGGCTTTCCACCTTACATCAAATCCTACCTTGGCTAAGGGGATTTTAAAGCCACACAGAGGGGCTTCACTAATGGACCCATACAGGCATGATAAGTTTCCAAAAGAGAGACGCATTTTATAATGCATTTGTCCTAATTTTTGTAGCCACAGCTGCAGAGCTGCAGAGAAGTCCTGCTTCACATGTGAAGAAGTGTTAAAATCCTATGTGTAGAGAAAGCATTTTAAAACACATAGAGGCATTTCAAAGCACCTTTCCAGCTAAAGTATAGTTCCACTAACACCTTGCTCTGCTCCTATTTGTTTTTCCTAGGGGAAAGGACGCTGCAAATAAGATTGTTTCACATGACTGGTGGGAGGCAAGAGGGCAGGTTGGAGGTATTTGAACTCACCATTGCAGCTGCTCAGCTTTTCAGTGTTCACTCCTATTTCTGGGATGATGGAAAGATCAGAAGGGTTTCCAGTCTGAACCAAGAGGCTATGAGGTCTGCTCCTTCCAGCAAAAAACGTCTTCACATCTTGGTACGAGTTGAGGAAGACACTGGCAGCTCCACAGCAGCAATGCTGCAGAAAGTACTCCTACACCAGACAAGAAGAAAGTATGCAGACTCTCAGGCTGCAACAGCCCAAGGTAACCAGGCAGTGCAGTGGTACTGATAAATTGCAATCATTCCAGCTCAGGGATGCACAGCCTTATCCTGAGACCCATCAGAACCCAGACAGATTATTTAATTCTCTAAAACGCTGAGAAGCCTGAAGTTGGTAATGTAGATTTTTCATGAGTTCATTGGTGTTTAACCTAAACTGCCTGATACTCAGCATCTTTTGGTTTTGTTTCCCAGAAGAAATTGAATACAAGTTTCTAAACACAGAGCTTCTCAGCTAAGGCATTTTTATAAACAAACAGATCCATTCTAACAGTGATTCGCATTTTGAGATAATACTATTTGTTTTGGAGAGTGAACAGACAATAGTATCATGTATTTTTATTGATGAGATGCCATGGATTGCTTGCAGTGAATCTGGCTGGTTAACATGCATGTGGCACTTCAGATGTTCTACTTCTGCTGTAGCTGATGTGGTGGGAAGTGGAGATTTTCAACCCTGCACAACCATGTTGCACAAGAGTTTAGTAGGGCAGGAAGCAAGGAGAGCTTTATCCGGCTGAAGTGGAAAGGGAACCAAACTCTATTGGTGTTGAAACCAGGACAGGCAAACACCAGTTTAGCACCTCTGGAGACCCCTAAGCAATTGACAGTTTTAACACAACTCATCTGGTGTGTTGCCACAGTAGCATGGCACTTTGCAGTATCTACATCTTGGGGTGGACTTCAAAAATCTGATGAAAGATGCTACTTTTGGCCCAGGGCATTAAAGACCCTGACTGGGTCTGCTGTGCTGTAAAGCAAAGGATGTGGAATAACCGTGTTCCCTTTGTGTCCCAGGACTGAAATGTTATCAGTCTCTGGTGATGTCTGTACAGCTCTCAAGAACAGCATCAGGAGCACTGGTCATTTACCATCCTCACAAACAGCTTCTAATACCTCACTAACCCATCTCTGCTCTGGGATTTGTGTTGTCTCTAGCCATGTCTGGGGCATGGAAACCTTTCCACGCTCGTAGTCTGCATGGAGAGTGAACATGGTTTGGCAAGTGGCCTTAGGATGCCCTCCAAAATGCAACGTGGACAGCAACCTCCACATCTTGTGGCAAATAGGGGTAGTAGCATACCCCCTTCTACACAGAGGGGCTGTGACTCTGAAGAGGAAAATGACAGAGAGCTGCTCAGACATAGGAGATGCAAGCACCACACTGACACTCAAGAGAGAGCACCCAGTTTTGTAGAGCATATTGCAAGTGCTGAATGTAACATAGGGGCCCAATTCCCCACTGAACAGTATGGGACAAATGAGAAGGCACTGCTGAGAGATCTTGGAAAATACCACAAAGATCAAAGTTTCAAATATTTAAATGAAAGTATGGTGCCTTTCCTTTCAGGGGGGGTTGGAGAGGAGGGGGCACATACACCAGATGAAGATTTGACCCTGATTTTGCAGCTTGGAAGAGTTACTCTGAGCAATGACTCACAGTCATAAAGCTTCAGGAAATGTGTTAACAATTCCCAGGCTCCATGTAGGAGGCTGCATTCCTCTGAGTGTGAGAGATGGGTACAGGGAAATGACGGACTACACTGCTCTGCAACCTGACTCACAACTTGGCTTTGGCTCTGAGGAGGAGTCAGTCACCTACTGCAGACTCAGTCCCAGCAGGTGGGAGGACAGCACTGGGGGAGGAATGATGCCGTCGGAGAATAAAAGACTGGCCACAGCATGGCTGGGAAGAAGCAGCTGAGTGTCACAGACCCCTTCTGTTCCTTTGGGGACTGATAAAATAAACAGACAGGGAGGGAGGCCAAAGAAAAAGAAATGAGAAGCAGAGGTGGGTTAGAGCTGAACAAAATATGCAGAGGCTAAAAAATGCTGCTTAGGAGGATGCTGAAATGATTTGCAAATTTCAGTTAAATTCCCCAGCTATCTCTGGCTGATAAAAAAGACAAATGGGAACACTGTGATGTTTCATGTCAGAGATTCTTCATTTGGCAGCTCAGAAGCAGAGGCAGGGAAAAAGAGCGTTGACTTGTGTAGTGGTACCACTGCTTCAATTTCCCCTTGTGTCTGTTCTGTGGGAGATTCTGGGATTTTGACAGTTTGAAACCAGCAGGAAAAGAAAGAGCTGTTAATTCAAAACACAGTTACTAAGGAGGTCCATGGAAACGTTTTGTTTCAATAGCATTGACAGGGCAAGATGTGTTCTTGGGAAGTTTTCAATTGTAGAGAAGTAAAAGCTACTGACTTTGTGCTGGCCATTGCATGAGGTGAAAGGGATGCTTTTTAACTCAGCAGAAGCAAGCACATCTGGAAAGCAAAACTGAACAAGAACAGAAACCCAATCCCACCCTAAGGGAAGCTGAGCCCAGTGTGGTGGATGAGGACTCCCTGAAGACCAGAGCATCCAGCCCAGGTAGGTGTAGGGTCAAGTAAATTAGTATCTTCCCTCACACAAACTTGAAACTTCTCATCTGGGCCTTGAGTGTATAATTTAATGGAAGATACTATGGTGTCTGCTTACCTCTTTTATCTGGCTCATCTTCTGCTCTTTCTGCAAGCTGCACACTTGCTTTTGGAGACGCAGGTTGTGCTCCTGCAGCTGCCCAATCTTCTCAATCAGTTGGCAAATGTGTTCCAGGTATCCCAGACCAGATCCCAGGACTTTGCTGTTACCTTGGTTCACCTGCGATGACAACACATCTTGACCATAGAGCAACAACAGAGCAATCCTTATTAGCAGTGGGAGCCCAGCACACTCCTTACAATCATGTGGGCAGTGGTAAAGACACTCAGGCTTCTTCTTGCAAGGGGCTTTGGTTATAGCCAGATCTGAGCTACAGCATTGCTTGTTCGTAGATCTCTTCTGGATTACTTAGCAAGATGTGCCATCAGAGGGACTCTTCTGGCTGATCACGGGCTGATGCAGAGGAAAACCTTGTGACAGCCTGTTTCTAGTTACACCTCCCAGGCTAATTTTTATCTTTTGCTGGCCACAGGACCCTTACAAACAAATATAGTTTGACTGTATGGTATAAATGGCTGGGGTTAGTATGGTTCACTTAGCCCAAAGTCCTCAGTGCAAGTCACACTTACGTGTACTGAGTCTGAGCTTTGCTCCTACCTAAAAGTATGTATCTGCAAGTTGCGGTGACTTGCTGCTTTGTGACCAACTTGAGGGTACGTTTTGTCTGCCTTTGGCAATCTGTAACTGTTACAGCACAGCTGAACTCAGACCCTCATCACTGGAGTGTCAGTGAGAGGGACACGTACCTGAACCCAGCTGCCAAAGTGAAAGAACATCTTTCCACTGGTCTTTACCAGATCCCAGCTTACGTCCTTGCTGCTACTTTCTCAGTCATTAAGAAGTGCCTGAAGAAAGTCTGCAGGATCAAGCTTGCTGTCAGGCTATGACAGAACATCGTGTACCACTGATCTCTCCACACCTAGGACCTGCAGAATCTCACTGCTGCTCAGCCAAGGGCAGTGCTGGAGGCACACAGTGGCAGAGGAAAGGCAGCAGTACTTCTCAGCCTCCTACTCTGCACCTCGCCGTTTCTGGCCCCAGGACTTCCCCATGCACACTAAGTGTCCTCTCCTCCACCGTGAGCGGGCTCTGCCGAATGTGCTGCTAACAAATACATGCAGAGGCTCACTTCCACCTTGGCGCTGCCTGCCGATGTGCATGTGATATCAGTAAGTAAAATAAGCCTCGATCTTTACAAAAGCGGCACTCTAAGTTTATCTTACTTCATAAGTTCCCTCTACAAAAGCAGGAAGCTTACTCTGTCTCCTTTCCCATAACAATCTACATTTTTGGGGAAATGCCAGCCTTGGGACTCTTCCTGTCTTTTCATTATGTCAGAAAGCTCATGGTGTGTTCAAAAATAATCAACATTAGGTTTTACTTCTTTTTAAACAAATGATGATACAATGTTATTTATAAACAGGTATTATTATGTCCAGATGCTTTTGTGTCTGAGGCTGGGACAGAGGTCACATGAAATCATGAAAAACTGTAATGACTCTAAGCCCACCAGTCATTCACATTCATGATTTTTATTTTCCTCTCAGGCAAAGCCTGCAGAAGCAGTGGTAAGACAAAGGTTACTCAGTCATAAAACCGAGTCCTTAGAGTGTCTGTGCAGTGGGAAGGGGCACAGCCCCAGGACCCACAGGGAGAACAAAGCCTGTGTGTTGTCTGCTGGGAAAAGCTTGAAGAAAAAGCACTATAACTGACATATGTGAAAGCAGGAGGTTTTGAGCTGTCCCAAAATAAGCAGTCATGTTTTCACACTGTTATCCTTGAAAACATAGGCTTTCTGCCACTCTGCACCCTCTTTTTGCACATTGAGCAACTCCCCTTTTTGCCAGTTTGCTGTTGCAGTGTCTGATGGCATGTCTGTATTGCCCTAAGGAGACAGTCAGCCAAATCTGCCCCATTATAGCTGTAGCTGTAGAAACACAAGGGAAGAGTACCAGGGACAGAGGAGCTCTTGGAAAAGAGGATAAAGTAAAACATTTGGCTGTAACTTCAGGAGTGAGGAGAAAGCATGAAGCATTTGCCTGTGACCTCTTTCAGCTAGAGACTCTCTTTTTGTTCCATATTTGTCCCGTGCTTAATATTGTAAGGTTTTGCTTCATGTTCCTGGCTACAGGGTTTAGGGCAAGTGGGCAGGGGAAGAGAAGGTGGCTCTGATTACCAGTGCTCTGTGTCTAGAGCTGAAGGCACTTGAAAGCAAGTGTGTGTTTGGGGCAGGCACGGAGAAAATGTGGCTTTTAGCGAAAGGTAGAGAGATCTTCCAATTTCAGAGAATAAATTAAGGTCCCCAGTAAATCAGATGGATAAGGTGTAGATCAGTTGCTCCTGGTCTTGGAGCAAGGTGGATTTACCTCTGTAGAGGACCTAAACCAGACTGAACATTGAACTTAATATGCTGGTGGCCCCTGTTTCACATTCAGAGGTTTTTCACCCTTCAGAGGCTTCTCAGGGCAAGTAGTTTGGGCTATTCAATAGGAAATTAATTTGCATTTTATTAAAGTGATCCCAGCAAGGACAAATGAACATAAGATAAATCAGGCAGAGCTTCCAGTGCCTGCCCATCCCTGCGGGGCCAGCCACCTCTATGGTCAGCTTGCAAGGGTAAAAGTTTTAAGGTGGATGTGTCACCTGCTTGCCCTGCTACAAGGCCTGTTAGCATCAGGATTGCTCAGATATGGTACACATTCAATACAGAAAATTTGTGTAATTTAGCTGGTTGCCCAAAACAATTTCTCAGAGAGGGCCTCTCTACGGACCCTTCCAGGACTTTCTTTTCCATAGACTGGAAATACCTACCCAGCCCTTGCTATCTTCTGGTCATGCCAAGTGCAGTGTAGAACCTGCTCTGTCACATTCTGGTCTAAATATTTTCCTCTCAGCGATTGTGAGAGTTTTATGCTAGCAGTGGAGGGTGAACAACCATAGGAAAACTGCAAACAGGATGAGTCTCTTCTAGTCTCTCTCCTCCCACTTGAACATTCCGAAAACATTCACCTAACGGGAATGAAATTTTTCCCATTCCCCACATGGCGATTGTCAAATAGTACTGGAACAAAAGCCATGTGCCCATTTTTGAGTTGGTGAAACCTGTGAAAAAGGAAAACCAGCTCTTCTGTTTTTTAAAGGTGGAAATGCAGAGCATCAGACAGACATGGTTTATGAATGAGATGGTTAAAGCTGCACTAGGAAAGTAACAACATAATGTATAAATAAGTGCCATAATTTGCTCTTTGGTACATCAGGCTGAACCAGACCCTCAGCTGGAAGAAAAGGAATCTGAGGCTCTCAGCTATACTATGCTGAGTTGCTCCCATTGCGTTTTTGACCCTTCATAGTTAAGGTGCAGTACACTGACTTTATGCCCATGTAACTAAAAAGAGGTCTCTGCCCTTGCGAGTGCTCATCTAAGTTTTGGAGACAGGTTTTCAGTACATGTAGGAGTGTAACTACAAACCTCCCATCATGGGCTTGGAGCAACCGATTAGTGATGCCACAGGCTGCCTGGGAAGCATTTGTCACTGGAAGCTGACAGCCCCAGAAGGCTTCTGAATAACAGGAAAGAGAGGGATCGTGCTGTATATTTCTGACGGCTCCACCCTGCTGTCCAGGAGGGGCTGTGCTCACTGATAGCTGCTGGTTTCCTCTGAGCAGCACGCAGGGGCTATGGGCTGACCATCACAAGTTGCCCTATCCTTTGCCTGAACTGTACCACTCTCTGCAGGAAAGTATTTTGTCTGCTTGGGCCCAGGATAATTAGCACTGTGTGAATAATGGAGGTTTTTAATTTAATGATGACAATGCTCCCACCCTCTCTCTTCTTCCAGGGGTATGGGCTGACTTTAAATGTAAACTTAATGGATCGTGAGGAAGTGTTTGCAAAGCAAAAGCATCAAAAGCTGTGTGTCTTCAAACTGACCCCAACCATTTAATTTGGCTTAAAAGGAAATGCTTTTATTTAGGCTTCAAAGTTGTTTCACTTGTTGTTTGACAGCTTCCACTTTCTTTCATCTTTCTAAATGTAGACGAATTTCAAAATAACAACAGTTCAAAACAAAAGATCAGAAACCTTTGTTTAAGAAGTGCCAGACTGAAATTATTTGATGTATATTTTCAGCCAAAGCCATTCACCAAATGAATCCAAATGGTCAAAACCTTTGGTCATTTCCAGTCTCTCTTTTTCAGCATTTTCCTTCCTGTTCTCTTGGAAGTGGCCTCAGCAGAGAGGGAGGCCAGGAGGACATCAAGGGACATCCTCAGCCAGAGACTTGCTCAGCTGTGGTGTGCTGGTAAGCACAGTGCCATCAGCATTGCCACAGCCAGCTGGGCTGGGGAAACTCAACTGCTCTCCTGTTACTTGAAAGTTGTATTCCCAAAAACAGCAAGAGAACTGAGGAAGCTGCTGCCAGCTATAATTAAATAATGCTCTCGCCTGGCAATAAATATAAGCCAGTGTAAACACTCTTGCATCTCCATCAACATAAATTTAATGCAGTAGGAATTGATTTGATGGAACAATTCAGTGTGCAATATTTTTTGCCAAGCAGAGTGGGAATACCCTGCACTGGTCTGCTGTCTTTCAGACAATACTGATTGCACATCCAAGGGTATCTGAGTCTCTGAGTTCCAGCCCAGACAAGAGATTGGTGCCTAAGTACTATGTTGTATCTCAGACAGGTTACAGGCAAATGTGAAAACCACAGAGTAAGCCTGGAGCAGAGCCTCAGCTGGGGTGCACCAAGATGCATCCGTCAGCTGTACAGGCAGATGATCATCTGGATGTCATTTCTGAGTGGGTCTCACCCTGTCCTGCCTCTGTTGTACGACAATGAGGACAGGTCAATCTTATTCAGGTCTGGGGAGGGCAGAAGGCTCTGCAGCTGCAGGAGGCTGTCCCTATGCTCTGAGACACACAGCGCAGCAGCAGCCACAGGACTGTGCAGCAGCCGTGGGGGTTTCTTGCCCAAGTCAGCTTGGGTGCTACCTGGCATCCTGGCAGTTTGAAGAGGGCTCCTTTTGAGATACAGCAGCCTGGAGGTGCTCTGTGAAGAGGGGCAAAGTTCCCCAGCATCTAGGTCACAGCTGTATTTATACAGCTCAAAAAACAAACAAAGAAAAGTGCTCTCGGGCACTGAGCTTTAGCACTCAGCCAGTGAGGATATTAAAAAGGAGGGGAGATAAGCCACCAAGAGCTTCATTTCCTCTTCAGCTTCTTTCTAATTTATTCTCTTGTTTATTTAAATGCTTTGCTTTAGGAAACTGAGGCTCCATTTCACAATGGATTTAAAAGAATTTCATGGGCAGTCAGAGCTGTCAGGCAAGACCAAGCTGGGTGCAAACCCTTCAGAGTGCAACAGTGAATTTAGGTAACTTTTTATAAAGTCTTCTTTTAGTCATTCTCCTGCTTCTGTCCTTTTTTTGAACACTCTCCCAAAAGGCCAGGTCACTGTCTGTTTGGGAACCATGCAAAATAGGCATTTGTCTTCTGCTGTGTGTGAGGGCTCTGGGGAGGAAGAGGTTGCTCCATTGGATTGTGTGTTGCTTGTGCTGCCTTGATATGCAACGTTTACAGAGATGGGCCATCTCTGACCTTCCTTGCTGCTCAGGAGGATTTGGTATGCTGGAGAGGAAGGCCATCACTTGATGATTCAGTGCCCAGGCAGAGAAGTCATGGTGAAATTATATGCACAGCACACACCACTTGTCACTTGACGTCCTCCCACGGATCTCCCGTTCCAATTCATCACTAATACCACAATGAACATCCCAAAAAGAAATGCCTGTTATGCACCATTTGATTTTTCTGGTGTGTCTGTGTGACCCTCTTCACCTAGCCTGCTTCCTCCTTTCCTTTTTCTTATGGAGCTTTTTGGTCTGCCTCTCTATCAAAACTCAGCTCACCCTTTAGAGCTTTCTGTCACTGATTTGTGTGTCAGCAGCATGAGGCTTCAGGCAAAGCACTGCAGTGAATGAGCACTTCCCAGCATCCACTATGGGAGAAAGTGCACAGAAGGGCTTTTTATTCTCCCGTCAGTCGCATGATGTACCCAGCAAGGAGGAATGAGTAGAGCAAGCTGCTGAAAATATTATGTCTTTACAGTTGAGCAAGTCTCAGGACAGAGGAGTTTCCATCATAGCTGCGCTGGAGAGTTAAAAGGGGATCACCAGCCCAGCAAAGATTTGAATTTATGCACTAGGTTTTCTGTTCACTCATTATTGAGAGAGCTGGGTCAAGAGGACAGGACAGGACAGGCCTGGACAGGAATGAGCTACCCCTTAGACAAGTTCTTTCCAAACTTTGGTGGCCCAACAGCAGTCCAGCTGTTCCCAGAAACAGGAATAACCAGACCTTGCAAAAAGAAACTACGTTCTGATTCCTGTCCCATGTACCAGAGGACAATGACTAACTTAATAATCTTAATTTTAAGACCAGAATCAAGTCCATCCTCTAATCTAGGGTTTTTCAAAACATCCAGTCTCCACGAGCCATTAGTCATCTTTACCCAGACCCAATATATGTGAATTACTTCAGAATTTCACTGCTATGAAAAGAGCTCTCAAGAATCAACTGTAAATTTGCTGCTTACAACGGTTTCAGGGGAGATTTTCTAACTCATTCAGATGTGTCCTAGTTCGTGACAGACGATAAGACTTGAACTCCGACTGAAGTCTTTGGCTGGGCCTAGCTATAATATTCAGTTTAGGTGTTTCTTACCTCACTCAGTCTACAGCATTCATCCATGTATTCATCCAGACTGTCACTTGTGGGGTACTTCTTCAGCTGCTGTTCATGGATCTGAAGGTCTTGCATGCTACCAAAGTTCTCTGGGAAATTGTCAGCAACTGTCTTTGGCTCTTCTATGGGAGTGGGGGTGGGAAGAGTGCTTTCCCTGGGAAGGTCCATCTCTGAGGTAGGTTTCTTTTCCAGAGACTGCCTTTTGCTTTGGTCAAAATGGTCATTGGGACTTTCTTCCTGGGGGACACTGAAGTCTTCAAGGGAAGCTGTATGATCCTGCACAGCATCTGCATCCTGATTGTAGTACTCAGCTTGCTTTTCACTCTCTGGAGCTTGGTGGCTGTCGTTTCTGGCATGCTCTTTACATGTTCTCATTATCAGATGGTCAATTTCTGGAGAAGAAGAGGTGCTAAGCACACCCGAGTCACAAAATGAGTCTCTGCTGTGAAGCACAAAGCTCTTCTCTGAACCTGTTGGTGTTGATGGAGAATTAGCCCCACTCGGCAATTCAACCCCTGAGTCCTCAGATTCAAATTTGGAGAATCTGTGAAGTCGGCACTTGGACTCAAAGGTGCTGAGGTCAGGCAGCGTGGCTACATAGTCTGTGCTTGCTGGGGCATCTGCATAGTCTGGATCTGCCAGTGCAGCTGCTGCATTTGGATTTCCCTGGCAGTCGGATGGGAGGCTGGTGCTGGGGAGACGGGACTCTTCTGTGCAGGCGGTGTCAGCTGAAGCCTCTTGGATTAACCCTGGGTTTTGAATTCCTTCATTACTCAGTATCTTCATATGTGTTAACACGACTTTGTCCTCAGCAGGTGGGCTCTTCTTCCCTGCTTAAAAGAAAACAAGTAGAGGGTCACAAGAGGCAACAAAACTCAGTGTGTAGTGCATCCCCTGAGGGATGCAAAATGTAAAACTGTCTATAGTAAGGTGGTAGAGGGGGACAGCCTTGATTTGTTTTTCTTGAGCCATATGAAGCTTTCTTGTAGGCTTTGCTATAATAGAAGTGTTGTGTTTCATAGCCCCAGAATCCTTCAGAGGGAGTCATAAATGCACACTCAGAGTTCTGATTTAGTAGATAGGTAGAGAACACCACATGTAGCCAGATGATAACTTCTTAGTGATTAACTGTGTATACAGACACAGAGAAGTGTTCTTTCAGCATGGTAGACATTAAATTAAGGGTAAAATATTTCCTCTGATTAAATGTATTCTGAACCAGCAGAAAAAAAGGGTAAAAGGAAATCTGTCTTTGTGCAGACTTAAGTGAATTTGGGGTTGCAACAAGCAATTTGCAAACTGTTTGGTATTCTCTACAGTATTCTCTGTACACATACAGGTGATGAAAAGCAAGTACTGATAGGAAAAGCAAACAAAGCTCTGTAGATCTTTTTCACTCCCAGTATGGTTTTAGCTATGAAGTAATTTCTTTAAATGAACTCTTACCTTCTCTGTGAAAAGATATGGAAGCAGCTTTGTTCATGAGCTTTTTGCACATGGCCAAAGATGACTCGTTTTCATATCACATTTATTTCACAGGGTAATGTGGTAGAACAGTGTCTGGATGAAAGGTTGATCGACAGGAGCTGAAGATGTGCCCCCAGGTTTCCTTACTGTTTTTCTGAATCTAGTATTTCACAGTGTAGACTCTGGTTCACACTGGGATGAGAGCCAGGGTGAAAGCTCTGCATCTATCCTTTAGCAAACTGCAAGTCTCGGCTTCAGATTCATCTCTTCATGGATTTGGGACCAGGAATTGCTGCAGTACAAAACTTCAGTTTCTCTGGTATCTCTTCCATTATTAGTGCCTGACTCAGAGCACCTCAGAGGGCTACAATGCATACACTTTTCAGGATATCTTACTTCCTACTTCATTTCCTTTTATTCCCTTCTCTTACTTACTTCCTTTTCTCCTGACATCAAGCCAGCAGCTGCTTCACAAACTCACCCCTGGTAACGTAAGTATCCCTAAGTAGGCTGAGAAGCCTGGCACCTCTCACTAGCGGTAGAGTGGGGACTGCTCCACTGCACAGCCCTCCCTCACTGTAACCCAGAAAACTCCCTGATTCAGAAATAACCTGTTTTCCAGCCTTCCCTCCTTCAGATTGCTTTCTGCAATGTCCACAGACAAGGGAGACTTCAACTCATTAAGGCCAAGCTAGCTATTATATGAATCATCTTCTACTTTATTTAAATTCCTTCTGTTTGATCTTGAGAATTTCTTGGGATGGCACTGAAACATGTCCTTTACTGTTCATAGGCAGCCATAGATTTAATATTTCACACTGGATTTTCAAAAGGGCTGCCAGTGGTAAATAATCCCATCTGATGAGCTTTTTTATGGCACTCAGGTACATAGTCCTTACAGTCCCTTACAGAAGATCTTGTTTAAGATCTTCTCTCTCCATTGTGAAGAGCCACATCTGGGACAGTCGGTGCCAGACTGCCAGCAATGCAACACCAGTATACTGCTGTGATGGGGAACAAGAGAAAGACATTGCTCATAGAAATGTATAACAGCCCTTCAACTCTTGGGATGAGTGTGACGGACCTTGAACTGAGGACCAGGAATAGGGAGCCTGGTTTGCAGCTTCACGCACAGCAGACCACCACCTCAAAGAGGGAGCTTGGTGCCAGGTCCTGGAAGGAGGAAATGGGGCTGAGTAGTTACTGATTTGGAGTGAAGAGGATCTACCTGCTCAGCTGCAAATACCTCTCACAATGAGAGGCAAAGCATCGTATCTGCATGGAAAACATGAGGCTAACAAGCTCTTCTGATGGCAGCACCACCCCAGATAGCACAAAACCACTGAGGAGAGCAGTTGCGTTGCTGCCCTTTCTTTTTAAGAACAAATCATACAGATGTTACTCTTACCAGGAATTACCATATGCAATGGTAGTCCCTTCCCACAGACTCTGATTGCCTACACTTATTAATCATGCCATGCTTTCCTTTGATTGGAGATTCTCTCACTGTCTTTCAATCTGCCCTTTTTTTCTTGCTTAACCGGTTTCACCCTGGCCTACACAAATATTTCTTTGTCTGAAATCAGGAAGCAGTATATTAAAATGAGGTCTTGCTGCTTACAGAAGGAGATATCACATGCTTTAATTCATATATTTTATCACTACAAAAGCTGCAATTTGTACCAAAAAGTTTTATTGGGGTAGAGAAAAATGAAAAGTAAGGAGAAGAAACCTCTGACCCCCTGAGTGAGGGTCCCTATGATGCCAACAACTCCAGTGCTGAGAAAATTCTGCGCTACAGACAACACAGCCCTTTGCTCTCCCCATCCTGTGGCCAGCAGCAACATCAAATGGTTTCACAACAATTTCTTGTTTATCTGTTCTAGGCTGCAAACCACTGATCTCAGCACTGGCAGGTTCTGGTAACCACAGTGTTGGAGCATCTCTGATTTATCCTCCCAACCCCTTGTGATGATGCAAAATGCTATCATCCCTCCACCACAGGTTCAAAATAGATGCAAAGAACAGCAGGATTTTGCAACACACTTAGGCATCTCATCCTTATTCATTCAATGATACCTTCCTATGGTCAATGAGGTCGCCTGTGCTACAGCAAAGAGATCCCCCATGATTAAGGTAAAGACCTGAAACTCAAGTTGTTCTTGCTGCACCCCACTGATGGAACAGCCTCTTCTTCCTCTCTCTTAACTGGCTTTTGGGATCTAAACCACACGGCTTCCAGCAGGCAGATTGTTTCTGCTACGGATCTTGAAAGCAGCATAGAAAAATGCTCAGCTCTTTCAAGCACATTGCCAACAAACACCAGAATGGTACAATTAAAGCTCATCTGTGCAATTACAAAAAAAAAAAGTGAGCCAGACCCTCAGCTGCTATAAATTAGCTCATTACCAGGGCCTCTAACAGAGCTGTGTCAGCTTATTCTGGCTGAAGACTTGGCCTGTAAGTGCTTTTTGTACAATACTAGGGGCCCAGAGCAAAGCAGGGAAGGTGGACTCCTGCCTGGCACCAGAGGGTGCATGCTCAGGGGTGCAGTTACAACTTTTGAAAGGAGGTGTGAAGAACTTCAGAGCTGAAGCGTGCCATAAGGTTGGTAAGATGCATTTACTTGTGCTGGAGGCCAGCCAGTTTTGACACTGCTGCTCCTGGGAAATCAGCCAAGATTTCTTTTGTTGTTGTTTTTTGTTTCCCTTCCCCTGGACTGGCTTTCCACACCCCTTCTGGGGTAGTGGTAAGGTACCGAAAGATGCTGCTTTCAGGCAACTGGCTGGGATGCTGGTATGGCAGCAGGGGAGGGAATGGAGTGGTGTGTGCGTGCTTAGGAATCGGTACAGCTTCCTGCAGCATCTTCAGCAATGCATGCCCAGGCCAAACATTGTCTCAGGCTAACTTGTGCTACTTGCCTAGTAGCCCTCTCAAAGGGTTATATGGCTCTGTAATCACACTGGAGATAAACTGGGTTCCCTGGGTTGTAATTTAAGCCTGTAACTGAGGATGATGTGTGACCCTGGGCAAGTTGCTCACTTCCTGTGCCTGTGCAGTTGGAGAATAAGATTGCTTCCCATCTCACGGGGGAGATAGCAACAGTGAACTAGCTAACAATTGAATTTAAAGAGAGTGAAAGGAGTTGATGTGTCCCAGCTAAGACTCTAGATCTTTGCTTTGCTTCATTTCTGAATTGCTTTCTAGGATTCTTCTCTGTTGGCAGTTCGCAAAGCCTAGCAGGGAAACTTAAATCCTTCAAAGGTGAATACCCTCCCATCAGCTCCTCTCCCATGGCTTTCCTTTCCTTGCAGTTTTAGGTCCAAGTGGTTTTTTTTTTCTGTTGCACAGTAACTAACAGCTGCCAGGGCACAGCCTAGTGCATTAATACAGAGATTTCTGACCTGAAGAAGGAAGGCAGAACATGAAACATAAAATACCTTTCAAGCAATTCAAGAGATGCACTTGAACAACTGCCCAATGCCTCCTCGACATTCCCAGTCCTGCCCAGGCCCAGTTTCTGCAAAAGCTCCCACCTTTCTAGTCAACCAAGCCAAAGTCTGTATTCAAATTCCCATGCTCCAAAGCATTGAAATCCAGGTCCATTTTTAAATTTTTTCATCTATGCCTGTGGCTCAAAGCTGTGTTTCACTGGCAATTCCTTCAGTACAAGACTTGTTCAGCTCTGCTACGTCCCTGAGAGGGGTCCTTGGACTCTGATGCACTGACTCAAGTATCATAGCACATGGTCTTCTGATGCATCTGGCTAATGGAAGTACTGGTGCTGGGAAGAGGCCGAGCTGGCAGTGGGGTGAGTGCTGCTAGTGGCAGTACAGAGCTACACCATACAGTGCTTCCCTGTGCTGCTCTCCTCCATTCTGGTCTGTGCCCATCCATCTTCTCAAAATGTTCACCCTGATTTGTAGGCTGTTTTACATAGGGGGAAACGCTGTTAAACCTGTGTGTAACAACTGGAGCTGAAGCTTTGCTTGTCTCCAGCTGCCGCTGTGTTGCAAAGGACAGCAGTGTTAAAGACGTGCTTGTTCCTAGAGCTGCAGCAAGGTCCATGTGCACAGCGAACCCATCCATAGTGGGTGGTGCTGGCAGGGTTATGTGGGGTGGCAGAACCAAGGAGGCACAAGGTGAGCAGTCCAGAGATGCTCAAAGTGCCTAGTGCCCCCTTCCTGTCTACCAAAAGACATGCAACACCTCCTAGATTTAAGTCCATAGGGCCAGTACTTTACAACTGTAGTATGCCACAGGAACAGAACACAAGAAACAAAGGGCATCACCAATGACTGGAGTAGCAGGGATTTTTTGCACAGCTGCCCTGCAAAGGAAAACCAAAGTCAAATCCCATCATTCCTACCAGTCTGCTTAGTCCTGAACACTTGCACAGCCTGCCCAGTAACTCCTCTCTAGCTCCAGCTGTGCCAAGGATTAAATCCTGTGCCATGCAGGACAGGTTGTGTGATGGGGCTGTGGATTCCAAGTAACAGACTAAAAGATGATCATCAGCTTTTGATGATGATAAAGAATCATTAGGCAGCAGTGACTGGTGAGCTGGAGTGAAACTCATGACCTAGAAATGAAAGGCTGCCTCTCCCATTCAGTACTTGCATTCCCTCATTTTCCTTCCTTCCTCTACCAAAAATAAAAAAAATCTCCCTTTAGTTCTGTCGCTGCAACACGTTCTCTAACGCTGCTGGCAGCACAGCTCAGGTGGTATTTCCCTTTCACTGCAAAGAGATTTGGTTTTGTTTTTTTTTCTCACCAATGATGAGGTCTTCGTTTCCCAGCATTTAAGAGAAAAGGGGTCACTTCCTTTCTGAAACAATAGGCATTTTTTGCTGCTGACTCTTCCCCCCATGTGTGCTAAGGGATGGGGCTGGGTCGTGGTGCTGTGCTGGTACCTCTTCAGCACTAGCCCACCAGCTGCCCCCCACGCACAGCATGCAGGAGCTGTGTATCTCTAGCTGGGCAATAGCTGTCCCTTGCACAGCCCTGCAGGCACAGGAAGTCTTTGCATGGGTAGGACCCCAATATTTAGAAGAATTGGATTACTCTTATGCTGCTAAAAAAAAAACCTAAAAAACAACAGACAAACAACCTCCACCCCAAAAAATCCAGCAACCACTACCAGTTGACCCTCTGGGAGGGAACCCTATCTCCACAGTTTGCCATGGAGTTCTTTGGGGTGAGGATCAACATGGTCTTTGGTGCTTTAGGGACCTGCTGAAGACATGATCCCAGCCCTGGCAATGGCAGGGGTGCTGCTTGGCACCAAGTTTCTGCAGACAATGGGTCCTCCCAACGCCTTTTAAGCAAAGCTAGCCCGTGAGCATGCTGCTGTATCTTGGGTTGCCCAACTTGAGCAAGGGCTTCTCCTAAAGAATTAGGACAACCATGAACCTAAGAATTTCTAAAGGGAGCCTATGGAAAGGTCTCATGTCTACAGTGCACCAGTTACAACCTCTATCTACAACAGCAGAAACTTGTGAAGGCTTGAAAATCAGGGTCATAGAAATGCTTGGGGTGGGGTGGGGGCGGTTGTTGTTTCGGGTTTTTTTTTGTGGCGTGGGTTTTTTTGTTTGTTTTGTTGGTTTTTTTTAAACTGGAATTGTGACTGAAAAATTACATGTTTGCAGAGGAACATGCTCCTGTGTGGTAATTGAACACTTGCATTATAGACACGCTTCTCAGAATTCCAGTTTATCCAACTAGGAAACTGAAATGTATATGGATTTTATGGGAGTATATATACAATTTTATCTGCTTGAAATGTTGTATTGCAAAGGAATAATTATGACAAAGATTCGGACAATCCTTGAACAATAAGCACAAAGTTCGTGGATCATTTGACTCCAAGGTGCTCTCCAGTCTTGCTGTTAGTTAAGTATGTGAAGTTCCTCTGGATGATAGTTTGGTAATATAATGTGACCAGAAATGTTACAAATCCACCACAGCTGCAGCTGGTAATGATAAATCCATATAAAATAGAGAGAAAGATAACAGGGTTCAAGGACTCTGACTGAAGAGGTATTCATTGGTTTAATATGTATGTTTTAGAAGAGGAGGAGATAATTATAGCTCTTTTCAGGCATTTGAGGAGGAATGAGGGGGAGATTGATTGTTTACTGATGGATATAGTTGGGTGAACTAAAGAGGAAATGGATTTCCAAGTAGAGAGCCCACTTGACATTTTTACAGCTTGCTTCTATTCATTCCAAGTGACCTGTGAAGTTTTTGAAACAGAGTGACAGGTCTGATAGATTAGTGACCTCTGGCAGAAAGTCCCGGGGCACAGCAGGTCCTCACAGCCCACCTGGTTTATCCCAGTTGCTTGTGTAGGCTGGCAGTCAGCAGATTTTAGACCAACACCTGACTCTGCACACAGGACCAGCTAGAGAGCCTCTCCCACTTGTTACTGCATTTACCCTGCAACTTCTCTTTGTATACAACCCGGGGAAAAACAAGCCAAGGATAACTTTGGTGCACAAGGATTTGTGCCAAAGTCCTCCCCACTCTGCAGAGTAACTATTCCCAGGGTGTGGGGGAGGCACAGCTCTCACAGTCACCAATGGTGCTTGTTTGTGAGACTTTGTCAGGGAAACGACAGACTGCTCTAGAGACCTGCAAATCCTTCTTGGAAATTCCAGTCTGCTCCTTCAGGAGAAAGGTTCAAAACCTTAGGTAAAGGAAGTGGTGTTTTCATGAGTAGCCCTGTAAAATAGCAAAATATTATTTGGCACACAGCTTGCTAATGTGTCTGTGCAGAAAATGAAAACAATGGAAACAAATATACCACACCTTGGCAAAAACTGCCTAATTTAGGGCATATTTCCTTGCACATCTGATTTGCAGGCTGTCTCATATCGCAAAGGAGTATTCAGCCAGAAATTAACTAGGAGACAGGAGGCCCTTTGCAAGGATGGAACTTGCCCCCCAGGGTTGACAGGTATGTAGTAATTCAGGTTTTATTGCCTATACTGAGCTTGGATAAACAACTGTTCAATAGCCCCACAGACCAATGCCATTAAGACCCCAGTGTTTCACTAAACCTATCAGGAAAGGTCACTGTTAACCCATTCTTCATCTGCAGTCACTGCTGTCCCTAGGCAAAAACCCAAAGAGCTGCTTCTCCTCAAATAAGGTAGCAGTGGGCAGGTATAACAATACCCTTTGGTATGCGTGAAATCTTTTATGGTTGTAAGGAGAGTGGAGACAATTTTTCAGTTTGTTGCTCTTGCTGAGGCCCCACAAAATCCTTGGTGAGTAATGAGGAGGAGGAGTTGGTGATGTAGGGCTCTGAAGCTGCAGTGAACTGAACTTGCTGATACAAGAGGTCCTGCCACCCTGATACTTCTGCTCTAACAGTCCCCTAAGGCGGGGAAGATCAAGCCTATACACCCGTTCTTGAGCTGCCACTCTTTAAATAAAAAAAAAAAGTTTTGTTCAGTTTAAATGTTTAAATTTTCTATCTTAAGCCGCAATTGGAGAGGCAACTTTAAAGTTCCTGCCACAAAGCTTGCAAGAAACAGTATTCTTGTCTCTTTCTGAGTAGAGGTGTGGTCCAAACCAGGACACAAATAATACTTGGTGCCTTTTTCCAGCTGGGATGATTAGGGAGCACTGTCTCTGTTGCTTATTTGGAGAAATTCTAGCTGAATCTCTTTTTGATTCCTTGGTGCTCTGTGTGGTAAGTCTGTTGCCCCACCAAAGTTTCTACCTACCCTATGACAATACTGTCGTGTCTGGGTGATGAGGGATGCTTCCATGTGGAAGAGTAAGCTTCCTTTCTCCTTCTAACCCTGCCATCAGACTTGCATTATATAGCTTGGGAGAAACAAGTGTAAACTGGCATCTCTTCAAACACTCTCCACATCTTGTGGTGATGCTGGAGGCTCTCACAGCAGTGCTGCTCTAGAGCCCTTCGTGTCATTGGGTAAAAATGCAGTCTCTGCATTGGTCTCTGACCAAACCCAGGCAGCGCAACATGCTTCAGCAGCCCTTGCTAGTAGTAGTTACCTGCTAGGGCACCTCAGAGAGGCTCCAGCCCACGCTGAGCTCTGCATAGCTGCCCCAGAGCAGGAGAACTGAGGAGCACAACCCCAGCAGTGAGTGTCTGAGCAGATGCCCATGAATGCAACAGCTCTGGTGACTCTGCAGGAGCAGTTCAAGGAGGCAGGAATTCAGATGGGATGTCAGGACCTGCTCCCAACACTGTGTTTTGCAGCACCTTTACTATCCTGCTGTTACACAGCACACCACACCGCACTTAGACTCTGGCAAACCCTGTCTGTAGCCACCTTCGTGCCAAGCAAACCAACCCAACGCTGCGATGTTAATGGATATAGAAACTGCAGATCCCATTTATAGCCAGCACAAGCCAAGTTGAAGGATAAACAGGGATGCTAAGGGGATTCTGCTGCCCAAGGCTTGTGATCTCAAAGCCTGCAGCACTGGCTAAGGAATAAAATGTACCAGACCCAACGTGCCTGAAAAATACAGTCTGAGACCACATCATTTGTTTTGACAACAGATAGATAAGTTACAAGTGATGTGCTGCAGGACCATAGCTACCTTCCCAGCCTGGGTCACCTCACCTGCACAGAATAGGAGGGAGCAAATAAAACCTCTCAAACTCGGGATAATCCCTGTCGGATGGGGATGTGCCAGCCTAGAGAACGACCCTGTTCTCCCTGTCGGCGCAGTGACGGGCTGAGGGGAGATCTGATCCGCCTCACGTTAGCGCAACCGCCGAGCGATGCCGGCAGGAGGGGGTTTTTCCCTCTCCTGTCCCCTCCTTCCCCCGCAGCCCCTTCGGAGTCACCGCGCTCCCGCCTGTTCCCTCCCGAGCCTTTCCAAGCTTGCAAATGCAAAATAACCCCGGTTTAAGATTAAAACAAATCGGTTCCTAAAGCGCGATCCTTCCCCCGCTGACCGGCCGGAGGCTTTAAGTGAGGTGGGGCTCATTGCAGCCTTACCTGCGTGAGGGCAGAGGCAGCCGGAGAGCAAGGAGCGCAGCATGGGGCCGGGA
>NW_010197150.1:8202-27706 GCF_000695765.1 Mesitornis unicolor | reverse complement strand
TAAAGCTACGCCAGCATGTGGCACAGCCACAAACACCTGGACGGGCACAGCAAAAGGAACGCACACGGTGTCAGATCTGGGAGAAGACTGCCTGGACATGCACTCCAAAGTATTTCTGAATCCTATCCATTATCACCAGGTATTTCAGGGCAGTACATTTACACTGAACCGGCACTGACACCACCAGATTTTATTTTTAAGAATCACATAAGAAAACCCAAAGGTTTTGAATGTAGACATTAAGAATTGGTATTCCTAGGAATGGTAATAATTGTTGAGCTAAGGTACTGACAACAAGTTACTGAAGTAAGTTTTAAAACTTAACTTGATGGATGTGGAGATGGGAGTACAGAGGAAATACAAGAATGTTTGGTGACCGAAGACTGTTCCTACGGTGCACGTTCCTGTGCTGGTGACTCCAAGAAGTCCCACGTTGCCCAGCTGTTCAGTTGCACTCCACACATATACAGCTAAACCTGACCTCCAGGTCTGCCACGGATTTATCTGTAAAAGCCACAAGATTATTTTCTTCCTTTCAACCCTTCACACAAAACTCGGTTTCCAATTTTCTTGTTTTCCCCCATTTCCTTGTAAACACTGGCATTTGGGCTGCTCCTGCAGACAGCACCCACCAGGACCTGCTCTGGCAGGGTCCCTGTTCCCAACATCCGTGCACACACTCTGCTCTCATGCTTAACACTTAGTCCTTCATAAGACGTAACATGAGTTTTCCTTCCAGGTGAAGTTGGTGGAGATACTCAGGGACGGTTCATTTGCTGGGGACTTCTTTAATTCAGCAGACGATGCACTCTGTACTTACACAGTCGCTGCGCTTACATCTAAAGAATTGTGTACCATTAAAACAGCAATGTACTGAAATTTGGAAATACATTCAGTCACTGAAATCATACAGCCTGTTCAGCTTTTATTTCTGCTTTCAACACCCTCAGTAATGTTCAAACAGTGAAGTTCACTTAAAACTGAGCATAAAAGCTTTCGTAAGCCTGCTTTCTCCCTCTCCCGCTCCATTCTGCCCATACCTGACCTTTTAGATATTGTATGGCAGAAAACTCTGGACTGCTCATCATCCTAAACAGAGGCAGGTTTAAAAATCTGCATAAGAAGTTCAGCAAATTTCCCACTGACAGTGCTAGGAACAGGCTGGCGCCGGGGGGCAGGGAGATGAGAATGTGCAAGACACCCAAAAAGGCAGAAACACACTTGGTAAATCTGTGATTTTAGGCAAAACTATTAAAGATTCTCTTTCAAAATTTTACTTGAGCTATCAGTGAACTTAACTTTAAATAGCTGGTTTTGAAAAGAAATGGAAGCAGTTGTACTTAGCTGTTGCCATTGCAAAAATCTATTCTGGGGCATACTGAACAAGTAACATCACAGAACATTCGTAAAACGTGCAGCTCATTTCAGCACCAAATTGCAGTTGACAGACTCAAAACTGATCAACAGACCGAGAAACCTGATTCATAATTTAAAGCCAATTTCTTTTACACCAACATAACCCAACTGTTCTCAGTAGTTACTCCTTATTTACACAGCTGTAAGAACTAGGCCCCAAACTTAAAATCTGAATTTTAATGAGAGGCCTTCAAAGTAGGAAACTCCCATCTGCTACACACACACACACAGAAAAACCCTTCAGAATCTAATTTTAGACTTGCAAAGTTTATTTTCTAGTTATACTGCACACGCTTCTGAAGCACTCCAAGAACATGGCACTGTTACTCTATACATTAAGGGCCAGATTCAGACTGTGGTTTACGTTACACCGCAGCCACCTGTTGTGGAGGTGACAGCAGCACTCACCCACACCAGCAGTGGTTCCTGCCAAGTTTCCCCGTTACCCAGGAACAGCTCTAACCCCTGCCAGAGCTGCAGGGCGAGAGCTGCTGACTCAGCATCTTCCCAGCCACCCTCTCCAATTCCTGTCCCACCTGGAGATGTGCTCTGGCTCCCTCAACTCGGGACAAGATTCACAGCACCACCGGCCCCAGCTCCGTGTTCTTTGCCAGGGCACGTGGTAGAACAGACACTGTGAAAAAACAGAGCTCACGTGGAAGTCTGACTGATGTCATTCAAAAGCCCACACCCCGGGATATCTACTGGAAGTTTCCTGCTGCTGCTACCGAAGCCAGAGCATCCTTGTGAGAATTTTTAAATTTGTTTTCCTTCTAACAATCTTGGCTCATAATTGGCAATACGAGCTGGAAAACACACATGAGATGTTTAAGAGATCCTTGCGACTGTATCGATTTCCAAGTAAATTCATTTTCACTGAAACGCAAGGACTAACCACTTCCTCCTCACTTCTAGCAGATTCAGAAAGCAAACCCAAACATTGCTATAATTTTACTACAATTGCCTAACTTTCAAAGGACTTTTGGAATATGGCTAACAGCTCCGCATTTTGCCCAAATGTTTTCACATGAATTTCAAGTGATCTGTTAATACACACTTTACAGATGGGCAAACCCAGCCTCGTATGATGGGACATTATAGGTAACAGTAAAAAAGTAAGACTAGATGCCACACTGCAAACTATATTCTGGCCAGAATACACAAGGCATTTTAGAGATATATATATTTATATATATATAAATGAATACATGCCTAAAAATCATAGACTGTTCAGAGTAGCATAGGTTGAATACATAAAACCAGGTTTCAAACTTCATGAACATTCATCTTAATATTCACGATGGGTTGGCAAACATGACTTCGAAGTTTTTCCTTGCAAATCGGCCAATGCTGAATTGCACACAGTGCCGTGAACCTACAGGGACTCAGATTTTATTGCATTTTATTTTTTTAAAAGTATTTTAGCTCCTATGTTTTCACAGTTTAAACACAAAGCAATCAGCGACAGACGCTGGAATAAACTGGGGTGTGGTTAAGCCTACTCCTTTTGGAGAGGAGGAGGTGATTTGATGTTGTTAGGTCTGGTGTTTTTTTCAGTTCAAAGCCAAGTCACTTCCTAGCACTGTTAACCTTAAAGAGGCAAACCACTTTTGCAAGTCTGAGCTAAATGCATTTACTAATCTGAAGATTCACAAATACCAGAGCAAAAGAACAGATAATAAAACACTTCTTTAGTAAGATACACACAAGAGAAAATATAAATATACCGTTCCTGTAAGGTACACAGCATAGAAGAGCTTTGAAGGGAATCCTGGTAGAAAACTGTCTTCTATTTCAGGCTTGCCTAAATAAATCAGGGAATTTGTCCAGCACCCCTCACTTTGAACTTGGAGAAAGCTCTGACTCACTCCTTTGTAATATTTTCTAGCATAAGGAGGTTCACGGGGTCAACTTTTATCCGTAATCTTGTAGAACATTCCTCAGTACCTCCAAGCCCAGCAGCTTTCTGCACGCCAAAATACAGACTGCAAAACTCCAGCAGCGACACTCACACGCAGAAACCGAATTACAGGCTCGGCAGTTCCAGTGGTGCTCCTACCTCCTACCACAGCTGAACCCACACCTCTTCATACATCGCACCAAGAAAAAACAAGAGCAAGTGTTTCAAAGCTTGCGATTTAAGTGGGGGACTTTGTTAAAAACAGTTTCATGTTGTTCTTTCCATCTGACAATGAAGTCAAAATATTTCATGAGGTTGCTATTAAATGCATGTTTAAATGTGACACAACCTTACTGCTGGAGTAATCTTACTTCTCAAGCTTCTTCAACTTCGTTCTGTAAAGAAGAATTAAGGTGAAGGAATTTTATTTTCCTTTTATATTGCCTTTAAATTGCAAAAAAAGGCAAATATGAGATTTTATTTTGTTTTACTCTTCAGGGTACCAGCAGGATTTAAAAACAGCTTTCAGGAAAAGCAGCACCATAAATTAAAACTTTGGTGAAGAAATAAGGTTTTCAATAACCAATTTTACAGCAATAAGAAAACTGACTTGGCAAAACAAGATTCATATATGTAAACAGAAATTAATGAATAAATCATAATCAAAGGGTTAAGAGCATTCTGAGCTCCTCTGGGCTGCATGTAGTGAGGACTAACGGGGGGATTCTGTGATTATGTCCAGTCTGGTACAAACCTGAAGGTACAAATAAAAAAAGGTACTTAACATACGCTTTTAACATCCATCTGTAAATACTGGAACAGGCATAGAGTGAAGAAATCAAAGGTATTTTTGCAATACAGGGAACATTAAAAACAATACCTGAGGTCAGCGCGTTTCTGCTAAGAACAAGATACAAATACAACAGATCTGCTCCTTGTGCAGGAAAGGTTAAGTACAACTCTGTTGACAAGAAACAAATGTGATTAAAACAAGGAACACAGCAAAATAGATGGGGTACAGAAAAAAATGAGAGATACGGCTTTAAAAATAGCTGAATCACAACCTGAAGTATCCACAGGTATGTTCCACAATGAAAATAGTTCTGAAGGAACGCCTATACACTAAGGTAAACGAGATTTGGGCACACTTGGATTCTTGTAATGAGACTGCATCTTGTTCTCCTTGTATTTACAAGTCAGACAGAAAAGACTCTGTCGGCATGAACACAGCGTCACCTTCTATACTGGCCTTCCATCTTCTTCAAACACAACATATGATCAGCAATCTGTGTCGCTCCTCTGAGCCCAGGTATTGGCCATTTCCAAATGCGCTAACAATACACATGAACAGCTGTCACACTTCTAGGAAAGGTCATTACACAAAGTGCAAGTTTACAGGAATCTCTTCACTTCTGAAAATGTCCCTTTTAAGCAATTTGAGAGACATTTCAAGGACTTTCATATCCTTATTCCACGGAGTACATAAATCCAAGGAGGAGACAAGATTCACCTAGGAATAGTACCCGGAAATATTTGTATTTTATCTTTCTAAAGCTTATCTGAAATTAGGTGTGTTTTTAGAGCATTAGTCACAAATACAACGGAAATTTCTCCTACAAAACCATAGCACATACCTGTAAATAAAAAAAACCCCTAAATATTAAGAAAGTAAAGTTCAGAAAATAATCCCGGACCTTCATTCAGCCTTCTCTGAGTATTTGCAGATATTCACAGCAGAGATCTGGTGCGGTCGCCGTGGCACGTAACAGCAGCTCCAAGGGCTTGAGTCCATCTTAACAGTCTAAGGTGTATCCACGTAGCCGCCTTCTGCTTCCAGGTCCAAGTCAAACTCAAGTAGAAACGGTTCTACAAAGGTATGTTGTAAAATTAAACGGTTCTTTCAATAACTAAGAGGGTTATTTTCCCTGCAGTCAGTACCTGAGTTGGAAGATTGGAACTAAGCAATAAATCGTATCAATTGGTCTGTACCGTCATGCTTGATAACCCAGCATTAAAGGAAACAAATCATTTGTGGAATAAAAAGGTCTGCTTCCTTGAAAGAACCAAGAGCATTTTTCATGGAACAGCACCTCAATAATGATTCTCCATTTATTTAGGTCAAAAGCTACTCGAATGAAGACAGCAGCTTTTCATCACCACCTGTGGTAGCTAAAATTCAACAGAGTTGGCTCTCGGAAGACAATTTCCATGTAAAAAGTGTAAGGATTATTCAGTGTTTTATGCGGTAACTTGTAATTCTCATACAACTGCCATCCACTCCTGCTCCAGAAGTTACACATTTAAATAAAGGGAAGACATTCAACAAGCAGCTGCGCATCTCTCAGCTACTTCAGTTATACAAACAAAAAGGCTAATAGAGGCAAACAACAGAACGCCAAGCTAAGAGGTCTAAATTAAGCAGAGATCTACAAATTCAGGCATTTAAACCAATTTGCTCCTCTAAGCTTTCATTACCTTAGTCAACAGAGGGATTCTGGCTTGGCTGATTAATGTGCATCTAGAAAAGGTGGCCAAAAATCAAATGGCCAAAGGTTCTGTGTTTTCTATTTTTGCAATCTTAAAGCAACGTTATTTGAAGCAAGGAGATAAAGCAAGTTTGTGTCTGAATGGTCACAATTTGTTGGATACTGCTGCAGTATCTGCATAAGCCTGTCAATTTTAAAAGTTTGACAGTGGTTTGGCACTGATGCTGTCTGTGTAACACCCAGTCTCACCATCTGTCCCTTTCCTTGCCCTCCCTTCCCTGCATCAGCGGGGAACTACAGCTGCCATGTGGCTGGGATCAGCGAGACCCTGGGCTCCTGCAAAGAATAGCAACTGATCTCTTGTTTTCAGAGGGAAATGTTCAAATGCTCTCACCCATCACTACAGAAAAGCTTACACTGAATTCCCCGACACAACTGCATTAAGTGTTTTTCTTCTAAATACAAAAATGCCATCTGCCAACTCTGATGTCTTACTGACAACTTGAATGTCAAGATACAAGGTAAAGCAGTGTTCCTTCCCACAGCGTATCAGGAATACTTTAATAACCAAGAAGAGTCAGATCAGCTTTAATCAAAGCATGAGTGACTGTGTATTTAAGCAAGAATAACTTGTATTCAAATAATCATTACTGATGTCAAATTAACTTTGAGTCATTACCCTTTAAATGTCAGTGAGCAGAACATGTCATTCACATCCATGATCTGCATCAGCATCCAGCCCCAGAAAGACGACAGAATCGGTGTTCGCTCATCAACAAAGTCCTGTTTCTTTTTAAAGTAAAGGATTCAATAAACACTTCAGCGTTTTCTTTGATCTGAATTGATGGTAAAAGTGTGGGGGGATTTATAATCACATACCCATGTGATACTGAAAAACACAAGTATCTTTTCAATTGTTTTTAAACCATCAATTGGATTCACAGAAGTTGGCTGAAATGAAACAACGAAGACCTTCCCAGCAGCTATTGCCTTGCAGTTGCCTTTTTATAAACAGAAGTATCACTACATAGCGAAACCCTCAAATCTACCGCTATTGAACAGGCACCACATATGATCAGAACAAATAAATTCCCTGTTTCAAAAGAGCAGCTTCCTTCTGCCCTTGCAGCAGCAATCCTGATGCCAAAGCGTATCCATACGTGAAGGTTCAAGTTGGAACAAGGCAGTTCTTCGCAAATCCCATCCACTTTTTTGAAGTACGCTGAATAAAAGATGGCCTGTATCTTGCAATGTAAGAACAGTGCAACAAAATCTTTTATTGCTGACCAGGAAACAGTTCCCCGCGATTAAAACAAAGACTCGTGCCTTGCTCAAAAACAGTCGGACCATGAAGAAGTATCAGACACTAATCATGTCCAGCCAGTTTACGTCTGCTTCCTTGTGTACAAGCAAGAAAAACAAATCACTGCAAAACTAATAAGCCTTATTCGCTGTGAGACTTTTTTGGCGAGTGAAATGAAGGCAATGGTTCTGATACAGCAAATGGCTGTCTCAGGAAGTTAACTGAGGAAGGGAGAAGGTTCTGCAGGAAGGGTACGTCTGAAAACTGTTCAGGGATATACACAAGGAGGCAGGACTGATGAAAAGCTACACATGCCCTCAGATTTACAGCCTTACTACTGAAACTCTGCAAAACACGGAATGGTTTTGTATGAAAAATTTTAAATCAAACACCTTTTACATGATTGCAAGTGCACAGTTTACAAGTTCAGCCTTGTACGCCTGTGGTCAGGTTTACAGCAGGGAGGGACAGCGTTTTGACAGATGACAATACAGGATAAGCCCTTTATCATGTTTCACTTTTATTGAACATCTTCTGCAAACGCAGATTACAACCTTGCTTCAGGTTGCACGCATCAACTTAAGCCATAATAAATCAATACTTTTGGAAACCCAAACGCTAGTGGTAAGAGGGGGGGTTAGATCGTGGTTGATTTCTGTAGTTAGAGAAATTACAAGTGTAACAGTCACTCATCAAAGCAGTATGGTGCAAGAGGCTCTTTGGTGCCAAAAAACTGTCGCATTTATGAATGCTACGGAGTAGAAAGCAATCCAAATTACAACTCTTCCTCGCAGTGCTACAGAAACATTAAAGAACACTGGAGACTCCCGTATCTTGAACAGTCTGCGAAGAAGTATCACCATTAAAGAAAAGCTGTATAAAAATCAATGACAAAAGACTTCAGTGAGAAAGCATATCCTATATTTCACCCTGAAATACAGGTCAGGTACGGCCCAGCTCTACAGCAGGCATATTAAATAATCAGAGTTAAGGTGATCCACACACTGAGACCTGAAAGATCACTGCCTTCATCTTACACCCATTTATATGGGCATTTACGTGGCAATGGACTTGCATCATCCGAATCTTCAGTAGCGCCTAAAGTACATACTGCTTACATCCCCACATGCATCCAGAACATAGACCTACGTCAAACACCTACAACTATGTAGAAACCCCAGATTTCAAGTGAAGTCTTAAGAAATACTAAAGTAACTCGCAATTAAGGTATCTACTGACTCATTTTTTTTAAAAACTGGGTAAGTGTAACAAAAATGCAGACTTACTTGCGACTTTTTTTCCAAACTACAATGTATAGGCCGATCCTCGCGTAGATATACACATATATACAAAATTTATAGAAAAAAAACCCAAAAGTCCTGTAGACAAGATTCCTAAATGAGCGGAAAACACTACATATACCATAAAGGAGAAACAGAGAAAGGGCCAATTCTGCCAGCACAAGCACTTAGGGCTCCACACTAACTTCAGTCATTATTGCATGCACTGGATGCCCAGAGCTATCTCTGGGTACAGCCAACTGATTAAACTGCTCTTCCAGTATATCTCACTTCAAACCTGATCTAAAAGTCAAGGTATTCTTAAGCTTGTCAAGTAGAAGAGGAAGAAAAAAAACCCCTCATGTGATTTGCTACAGCATTAAGTGTAGTTATTTGCACAACGTGGCTGGGTTCAACAGAACTGCAAGCTTCCACTTCAAAATCTAACTTGCAACACCTGCACGGCAAGAAACAGAAAAGAGAAAATACGCAGCTTCTCAGACACTCATTTAAAACTATCACCTCTAAAATCAAACATTCCGTTTCTTTTAAAATGCAGGTTTGCTTCACTGAACTATCACTGCAAATCCTACTCTTGTTTTTTCAATTGTGCCTGCCTCAGCATATTCCAGTACACAGCTGAAACATCTGCACCCCCTAGCTGTCATAGGTAAGACACAGTACTTATATCTAACTTACATTCATTTTCAACTTCAAATTTATTGAGGCAGTTTAGATCAATGTATCCATAAAATAATTCAGCAATAACCCAGGTATACCGTTTAAACAGCTTCATGATTTATCCATTTACACACTCAGTACACAAACAACCCAGCCTCTGTACAGGTTCGTCACATGCAAACCACCCATAAAGACAAAAACTTTAATTAAAAATAAGTCACAACTCAGTGTACTGTTTCAACTGCATCTCCGTTTACCAAATGGCACATTGAATATTCTCTAAAATAAGATGTTTTTAACAATCTTGTTAAAAAATTCTTGGGCAAAATATTTCTAGACTTAAAAAACATCGAGATTTTTTCAAAACACTCAAGATACTATACAACTTATAAGAACCTTGAAATAGGTTTACAAGGTTGTTAACCAAGGTATTTACATACCAAATAATGTAAAGCAAAAAATTTGTATTTCTAATGACAAAAAGGTGATGCATTAAAGATTTATGAAATTAAAATTAAGGCTCTTTGTTATAGTTCTTTATGTAACTTTACATAATAGCCAACTTTGGAAATGTCAGTCTTGCACATTCTTGTCAATCTACTGCGTTTAAAGCAGCAGAGTATAGTAAGTATTACTTTGAATAATTACATCGCTACTTCTATGTTCGAGCATGCTTTTGAAACACTGTAATTATGAAATATTTACAATGTGTAGCCTTCAAACTCTATGTAAAAGCACAAGTATGGCTGTCTGATTTCAATACAAACAACATACTTGCAAAAACGTTTTTACTTCTCAAAATTAAATGCCTATTACTACAGTCTTAAAAAGCGAACCAGCTCTGAAAAGTCTGTGTGCCTGAATGTGGACAGTAGAAGTTATGTGAAATTACTCAGACAGTACTGTTTCTCATTTTAGACTGATCTATTCTTTGTATCAGACTCTTTTCTTTAAGCGTGTAGAAAAATTAAATATTTTTTTAAAAAATTCTTCCAAGACCTACATATACTTTTCTCGGCTATGCCCACAGGTTTTTTGAAAAATCAATACTGTCTAGCAGGTCGTAATGATTGGTCCACAGTTTATTTCAGGATGTGTGTTCAACTAAAAGCGACTTGCCGTTTTTCAACGTCGAATCTCTTAAAAAGCACAGTGATATAAAACACTGAAGACAGAACAAAAAAAAATTGGAATGGTAACCTAAAGATCAAATCCATCAGCCATTTCTTCTACTATATCAAAATTTGTAGTCAGAATTGTCTTTATTGACTTTATTTTTAATTTTTGTACACAAAGAAAAACATGTTCATATCCATCATGAACAAAAACTTAAAAAGGCAGAACTAGAAGACATTTGTGTCCTTCACCAAAGCAAAGCTGTGCTAAAGGTTCCAAACATTTCCATTTTTAAAATAAATATTTTCTTTTTTCATTGTCTACATTCCAGTCTTCAGAATGTCACTGGAAACTGCAGCCTATCATGAAATACACACTTTTAAACAGAGTCCCAGCTCACTGCGTTTGGTAGCTTGCCATACCATATCCAGCTTGGTTAGGTATTACAGGAGCACCTTGTCCCTGGGCAGGCTGAGCACCAAATCCACCCATCCAGGCAGCAGATGGAGATTGGCTTAAAAAGAAACAGTATGGTTAAAAAAAGAACAAAAATAATTATATATATATATATAAATAATCATCAAGCTAGTCAAGTTGTTTACAAGACAACAGACTGAAAAAAACCCCATAAAACCATACTTCCTACACTATTATTCACACCAAAATAGAACAATTTATCTTCTTTAATGACCAAATTCAGGTTAAGTGCTACAACATATGATTCGTGAAAACATCAAGCTTTTAAAGAACAACAAAAACAAGCCCCACAAACCTTGGGTACTGGCTGCATGGGACAACCGCCTCCAAAGGCACGTACACACGCAGCTGCTGTAAGTCAACATCAGTGATGCAGAAATGCAAAAAAATTCCCAATGCCTAACTGGCAGGAACACCAGTGACAGGTTTATCAGGGCTCAATGTGTTTAATTGGCAAAAGATAACGAAGAATTAGGTAAAGAGAGTTATTTTAGAAGTATGTTTTGTGAAGACTTCCAGAGATGAAGTATTAAAAGCCCACCCAAACTCTGAAACTGCACAAGTTCAAGTGTCAGTATGTTGTTTCTTCTCTCCAGGGTTATGAACCATTTAGGCAAATAACCTGGGCTCCCTGGCTCAGACTCTCCAGTATTTACCAGCTCAAGTCTAAAAAAACCCAAGTTTTTAGGCACTGGAGAAGACCATCATCCAAGTCTTTGTGCCTCAAGTCTCAAAACACCCATACATATAAAAGCTGTAACTGACCACAAGTCAGAGTGGCTCATCCCACTATTTGGTCCATGGCCATCATTAAACATAAGCTTTAGGCCACGTAGGAGTCCACCTAAAGCTTGAAAACTTGTGCAGTACTTGAACCAAATGGGCCCGAAACGCAGCATTTTTTAAATATTCTAAAAAATTAAATACAATTACTCACTCTACTCCAAAACCCTGTTGATTCCATGCTTGGCCATACATTCCATACGATGGTACTTGCCACCCGTTAGCCATATATTGCCCATACTGTTGTGGATTTCCATATACTTGGCTCCATTGCCCCCACTGACTGTAATCCACCTAGAGAGGGAACAATTCACAGTACTTCAGCTTCTAGAGATGGATGATCTTCCTTTTGTAATGCTGAAGGCAAAGTTCAATCTCACGGCTAAAATGATCAATAGTGAAAAATAAGATATCACTGACTTAATTAGATCCTTGTACTGAAAAATGTATTTGTATATGTTTGAAATATCAAATAATACACGGCTGGATAGTCACCTCGACTGCAGATAGTGAACTAGCAAGAATCAAAATTACCTCAAAGTTTCTCCCTATCTTGAATCATATCCAGAAGACAGTAACAGATATTCCATCAAAATCACTAGCCCAATTTGATGAACAACTGGAACATAACTGAGACAGAACATGGAATTTCATAAGAACACTACCACAAAATGTAACTAGTATAATTGGGAAGGCATGGGTACATACACAATTGCGTTTGTGACACGGTGAAAAGGTTACAGTGCCGTTACCTGTTGGAAGTTTTTAGTCATATCAGGAGATTCTTTACCCCAGTAACATTTAACGACATGTCCTTCAATTGTGGTTCCATTAACTGAAACAATAGCATGTGCTGCACTTTCATGGGTTGAAAATCTAAAGAATATCAAAACAAACTGATGTTATGCTTCATAGTGCTTTCACCTGGTTGTTAAAAACAGTGACTCCATACACACAGGAAATCCACAGAAAAAGATCTGCTTTCACAGATACTCATCTTCTCAGGTAAAAGGGTTGGTGGCCACTTTTAAAAGTTCCAGATTTTTTTATGAACATACGGTGACAGTTTTTAATGTATCAGCAGAAGTTCAATCAAGTGAAATTACAGAAAGATGAAGCATCACTGCATGAGCAAAATCACAGATTTTATTTTTCTCTGTCCATACCTGACAAATGAATAACCTTTTTCTGGAAACACCCTTATTTCCATAATCTGTCCAAATGGTGAAAAAGTCTGTCTCATAAGTTGATCTACAACATATAAAGTGTTTGAATTAGTAACCACCTTGGTGTCCAAACAGCTTCACTAATAAAAAAGCAATAAAACAAGCTGTACCTGTTAGGCCAGAGGCAATTCCTCCACAGTACACAGTACAATTTTTGGGACTCGACTGATTTACTACATCTTCAAATCTCAATTGTTTTGTGTTATCTATAAAGAGAGAAGGCTGGTTTTGAAGCAGTAGGCTGACAGTAACCACAGAGTCGCAGACACTTACCTTGTGCACAAGTATGAATTATACATTTAACAAACACATTCAGTATGACAGACCCACAGCACCACCACTACATTGATGTTATACCAAAAAAACCCCTATTTTTGAGATTTGGAAGTCAAGTTAGACATGTAAAGTGACATGATTGTAGCAACATTATGTTTCATTTCTCCACTGACGGGCAAGAGAGCAAACACAACACAGCATTACATGAAGGTCTTACTTTCTTGTGTACTTTTGGGTGCTGGAGGTTTCCGTGTCGCCCAGTTAGTTCTGATCTGACGGCCTCCCAACCACTGGCCTCCCATGTGTACAATAGCATTTTCTGCATCCTGAAGAGATTAAAATAAAGATCACAACTCAAACAAGATGTACAAGTCTACTTCCAAGAAAGACTTGGCTGTCAGTTAATTCTGTTGACAAAACCAGTAACAGTACTAAAAGTTATATGAAATTCTGAACAATCAGAGTAAGCCAAAAAGGAAGTAACACAAAGTTACAGAGAAGGCCCTGATAAGAGATTTGGAAAAGCTTTCCTCCCTGCCCTCATTTTCTACACACAGGTTAGAAGCCAACTACACTAATCACACACATACTACCTCTACACAACAAGCATCTGTATTAGAATGTCTAAAGGCTTCCCAAGAAGTACAGAGGTCATACAGATGCCAGAAGCAATTACTAAAATTAAACAACTATTATTTTAATTATATATATTTTAAAAATTCATATTATTTTGCCAACTGACTGTATTAGAAATACAATACACAAAAGTGTATTTAATAGCAACAGATGAAAAGTCAGGAAAGACTTTATAATTGCCAAAACCCCTCACTGAAAAATTTCTCAGATGTGACCCAAGTAACATTTCTATCAGGCAGAACGTGTTTGCAAAAGATGCTGTACAACAACAAGACCTCAATGTTTTTTTTTCAGACTCTTAACAGGCACTCAACGTAACAGGCCAAATTCAGGTAGAAAAATTTTAAGTCCTGGGAATACTAAATGGTAGCTACTGCTACTAAGAATGTGTAATGCTGAGATACAAACAGATGGAGCACCTAAGTTTCCTTTTCCGCCTCTCTTCCGCCCTCTGGAGGCACGCAGTAGGTGTCTGAGTGTACTGTAAACTGCTTCCTAAGTTCTCTACATTTTGAGGTCATTGTATGACTAAACATACACACACACACACACACACGAGTCCATGGCCCACGTGGCTTAAGTTCTTATCTTGAGCATGAATTAGAAGACAATCTTTCAAGTTCCCACTGCAAGCAGAAACATCAAGTAAGCAAGGAGTAAGTTTGCTAACACTTGCAAGAAGCGATTTTTTCTCCAACTGCTCTGAAAGGAGAGGCAGAGCAAATAGTGCGTATGTTTGAAAAGCTTTTCCATGGGCACAAAGCTTAAGAAAGAAAACATGGAGCACAAGGGACAAAGGGAACATAGGGACAAGTTAAAGGTGAGTGGCTGGCACTGTCCTGCCTCACGCTGAAGGCTTCCAGCTGTAACAGATTCATCTCAAACTCCAATCACTCAGGACCCTGATCCTCCTAAGTTTTAATTATACAGAGCACTCCTTTTGAAGACAATACATAAATTTAAAAACTATGAGATGACCAAGGGGGCAGAGGGGGAAGAAAACAAACAAAACACCAGACAACAAAGTCGCTCCCAAAACATAGTAAGTTACGAACTGACAGAGGCAAGGAAACTACCTCCAGTGAATCCTGCTGCCAGCCTTGAGGATCACAGCTATGACAAAAGTGGGACAAAGCCATGCCATAACTGTTCCAGTTCAATCTGGGAGTTTAATTTTCTCGTAACTGTGGTGTCTATTAAGTACATGAAGTCTGTGAACAGACTTCCCAGCTCCCCAAATACAGCAGGATGACAATTCTAAAAACCAGACCTTAATGAACAGCAATCAGGGCACAAATTTTAGAAGCATTTCTTAGTATTACATTTAGAATTCATCCATTAATTTTGCAGAATGAATACAGATTTTAAATCAGAGTTTTTACGGCTCAGTCTTAAAGGAATCCAGTAAGTTGCATTCCATGTGACTGCTATAACATTTCCCTACAGTCACAGAAACCAACGTAACGTTATGGGTAAGGGCAGAAGGGTACAAGGAAATAAGACCTCTCTTCCTCTTGTTTATTTCAGCTGCAATAAAAATATATGAATTGTAAGTGGAAAAAGACACGAAATCAAGGCACTCAATTGTAATATCCTATGGCCTCAGCCAAGAGCCCCACAGCTCTCCTGATGGGACCAGGCACCCAACTCACTGCAGGAGAGATGGTTCCACCCTAACACCCAAACTCGCTGTCTATGCTCAGGAATCTCCTTTCCCAATGTTCTCATAGCATCGCTGTCATCTGAATTGTTTCAGCCCTTAACCACAAATAAGGGGAGTTTTGATTAAATTTGTCCTGTAAACACCAATTTATTTCCCTTGGGAACATCCGATACACAGTGAACATAAAAACAAAGAGGCAAAGCTAAAAGTGGAAAATACGCAATTACTTTAAATCCACATTGGGATTACTCACCAGTTTGTTATAAAAAGATACAAAACCATAGCCTTTTGACTTTCCAGTTGCCATATCTTTAACTACCCGTGCATCCCTGTGAAAAGAAGCACAGCTATATGAGGGCAATATTAATAACCTGCAAAATAAAAACTAAAAGGAACCACACACACTGTATTGTGAGCATATTTTTTTCTTATAAATTCAGTTAGCCCTAAAACTACAGTCATTCCTGAACTCTCCCTATTGCTTCTTTACCTGTTAGAAAAAAGCAGTAGGACAAAAAAAATAACATGTAATAAACATGCAACCTATCCACATAACCTATACTGGCTATAACTAGAATGTTCAAAACTAGAATGTTCAAATTTGAAGTATAAGAGAAACAAAGTTTCCTTTTCTAATATTCTATCGGCTAGGGCCCTCTAAGGTTTACTGTTCTATAAATTACTGTAACAATTCTATCTAATTTACCATGCATTTTCTAAATAGTTAAATGTCTTCTGCCTAGTGATACAAAATATATGAAATATTAAAAAATTGAAAAAGAGGAAAAAATAGGAATTAAAAGGCATACATGGCCTGTTAACAGATTTCTTTATTTTTCTCGGTCAATTCTCTACCATCATTTTGGAGTTTGGGTAGCTGTAAATTTTGAAAAATTGACATTTTCAGAAATTTAAGAAAGGAGAATAAAACTAACAACAATGCTAAGCACACCAGTACGAAAACAACAAATTTACACAGAAATTTTAGTGAGTAAGTTAAAATGATTGGAAATATAGAACTGCACTGAATATAGAATGTTAAAATGTAAATACTAAAATATGTATATATAAATAATGTATAATAAGAATAAATAGAAATGAGAAAAAATCTACAACTGAGTTCCAGTGTGCACAGTTCCTTGCAGTTAGCCTTCAAGATCCTGTCCATTCTTATGAGCAATTCTGCAAAATAACCAGAATGCTATTACTTTTAATTGTGACTTGGACTTTAGAAAAACTGCAGGTCTCAGGTATAAATATAGATTGAGAAACAGCAACCTGAATTATTCTCTTTAAATCGATTTTTAAACAGTACTACTTACCACATTAAGAGACAAAAAGCAAAGTAAACAAAATAGCAGAGGTAAGAAATCAGATTTATGATTCATTTAAAAATATGCGTACAGAACAAGAGAAAAATAAGAATTTTTGTTCTTAGAAATATATTCCTGTAAAGCAGTACAAAAACGTTCATGTGCAACTTTAAACTATTTTTATAAAGATAAACCGATAGAAGATTAACAGAGCTGCTTTTATAGCAGTACCCTCAAGGACAGACATACTTCAGATCTCTTGTAATGTCAAGTATGTTCAATTAAAACACCAGGTGATTTGCTACCACCTGAATTATCTATGAGAAGTTTAAAGAAACATTCTTCTTAACTGGCAGAAACGTGCACATATTGTAAATCCACCATTCTTTCGTTTCATTATTATCTTAATTCATCCCATTATCCTCTACAAAGTAGATTTCATTCTCATAAATATCAGCTTTTTTCAAAATGTTTGCAAGTTTTTCAACTCGCTGCTTCATTAAATTTGATTCCAATTGCCCCGTTTTCTACACTGCCTATAAAAAGCATACAAAATACACTGTGGATGCAACATGTACCACTATTCTGTACACATTCTGAACACAGGAACAGCAATTAAATTTTAATAAAAAGTTGCAGACCATTAGCATATAAATTAGGTTAAAAGCACATTGCTTTCAGCAAAACCAGAGCACAATTACATCACTGTATTGACAACCATGACAGATACCCAGATGAAACAATAACCCCTCTTTACTGCCCACCCAACATAAGAAATTAACATCAGAAAACTTATCCAAAAAGACATGAAATAACATTTCAACTCAGAAACAAATTTTCACTACAATATTTTCTAACTAATATTGGAAATGTTTATTATGATACTTACGATATTTTACCAAAAGGAGCAAATGCTGACTTGATGTCTTCTGTTGTTATTTCTGGACTTAAATCCCCAACGAACACATGGAAGTGATCTGAAAATAAATAATTTACTAATCAAATATTTAACTGCTATCTAACATTACAACTCCTGAGAAAGTGATGCTCTGCACACAGCACGGGGAACCAGGACCGCCCAGGATTCCATCTGATGAGCAGCAGCAATTTAATCTGTCCACTCCAGTTTCCCCAGTTGTAAAGCAGAAACAGAAGAATTAGTTTGCAAAATTCTATTAAACACAAGATGGGAAGGAGAAAAGTTATGTTTCAATGAATTTATGACAAATTATTACCACGTTGTGAAGTATTTGTGTAGAAGTGATACTGTGGCATTACTTTACTTACTGGATGTATCTTTTTTCTGGCTACTTGGTGTTGTTGCCCAGTTTACTTTGACCTCCTGAAAATAAGTGTAAGATTTAGTATAAATTCACAAAATTCTTACATTTTTTAAAGTTCATTCAAGGGTGGGTTACAACTGTCAACGCTTACAAATCACAGACTCAAGATAAAACGCTGCAATATTTAGGACATCACACACAATGTTTCCTAAACAAGACTTACTTTCTTAAATCAGCATTTAAAAAATACTATTCCACAACATTTAACAATGTTAAACATCTTTAACAAAACGAACGCCCCACAGTTTTATTAATAGCTTTACACAAACCTTTATTACTTAAATCTAAGATTACGATGTAAGCAACTTACCTTTCCCAAAATTTTTCGCCCATTCATAGCAGCTAATGCAGCAGCTGCATCTCTGTGTTCATAAAATTCCACAAAGCAATAAGGGTCATTGCTTGTATGCTGCAAAACAGAAAATCCAACAGAAGAGTTGACCCTTCTGCTATCGGGTTGCTGAGAAGAAAATCCAGGAAAATATATTACTTACAGCTAGAAACGTTAAGAATTATTTGCATCAGATTTATGAAATAGATTTTGACATTACACTTAAATGCAAGAATTATTAAGATGGACTTTTTATCACAGGTCTAGCAATTCAGAAGTATAGTTTACTTTGTATAAGGGCTCAGCACTTGAAGTTTGCTAACCTAAAAATAATCCAACTACCACAACAGTGATGTGCAGACTGGATGGGAGTGGGGGAAAAGGGAAGAATGGAGAAAAGAACAAAAATTGTCTTCTGCCTCACACATACACTCAAAGCTCGAAAGGTTTGTTCCCCAGATACATTTTTGCCAATTTTCTCTCTCCTCCTCCTAAAGTCTTTCCTTTTGTTTGCTTGAAAATCACTAGCAGACAGCAACCTAGAAGTTGCATTTTCTCAGTCTCAAGTGAAAAATATTCCCAGAAACTGGGAAATACACCTCTAAAAGGACTCAAAATAGTCTGAGAGAAAAAGATATTTATCAACTGATATCAGAGTAGGCCTTTACCAGTTTTACTATTCAACTTCTGAGAATTCAGACATGCTTATATGGACAAAGAAATCCTAATTCTGTCCTGTAAAACTGGATGGTACATTTTCAAACACGGTTCTGCCTACACCTGAACAAGGGAAGCTGTTAACATCTGACAGCGGAACTGATCACGAGACCTTTCTAGACCTAAAATGATCAAGTAGACTGAAGTCACCCTTCTAAACACTGTCAGTACCGGGTGTCTCTATCTGAAAATGAACAGACAAGAGAAAAATGCAGCTGATATTACTTAAAAAGAAAGGAAAAAGAAAAAAGAGTTTAAGTCACAACAGCCATGAAGTGCTGCAACGAAACCTGCACTTGGGAAATCCATTTAAGGCCTTAACAGATTTTGTGCAGTTTATACTTCAATTGAGCTGCAATTTTACTTCAAGATTGTGGGAAGGTGGTCTTCTGCACTAAGAACTTTTCTGAAGGCGAGAAGAGCCTCTTTTGCAGATGCCGAGATCTTTAGGTGTTCAAGATACCTGTAAATGCCAGTCACACCACCCCCGAGTGCTATATACCCCCAAAACAAACACCTGAAATCTCTCAACTTGACACGTTCATGTCACATATTCT
>NW_010197150.1:0-8171 GCF_000695765.1 Mesitornis unicolor | reverse complement strand
AAAGAGTGAGCAAACAGTTGGTGCACCTGGCTAAAGAAAAAGGAAAAAAAGCACACAGAAGGAAAACATTCAGGTATAAACTTGACTGATGGTGGCAATAACTGACAGGTAAGAAGTGCTAAAATGTAACTTAGTGCCTATGAGAAGTTTACCACACAGCGATGAGAAGGACGGACAACACAGACAGGCACTTGGACAGTTACAAGTGCTGTGGCTGCAGGCCAGCTTCAGCCTGGAATCCAACCTGCACTTGGTGATGGCTGCTAAGGGCAGCCGAGTGCCTTCACCTCCGGGTGACCAAACAGAGCTGCAAGCAGCTTTCTGCTTATATATTTATTTCCTAAAGATGTCTCCCGGGTTATTTCTACGGCTATGCAAAATGTTAAAAACACAAAGGTAAAATGAGTATTAGAATCTCTCATCTGGTTCTCAAGAAATCAAACTGATGCTGACATCTCTCAATCAGCTGAATGCTGGAGGAGCAGGACCCCATTTCTGAAGAGAAACAGGCAAAATTGTTTCTTCAGAGAAAAACTGTGCTCCTTTATCCTTCTGTTTAGTTATCTTTCTCCAATAAACTTGTAGAAAACATGGCCATGCTCCTATCATCCCTAAAAAGTTTTAACAAGTGCTACATGGGAAATTATTGCTGAAGACAAAGGTGATTAAACAAGCATCAAGTGGATAAGCAGCACCTAAAACCCAAAAAAGCAGTGTGCCACATTGACAGGGAAAAGCCCACCACAGAGGAGTTACCAGTAAAGCTCCTAAAGAAGCCTGGTCACACAACTTGCCTTTTAATACTTTCATTAGCAATCTTCACCAAAAATAATGTGACTGTACTCGAGAAATCTGTAATTATCAGTTAGTATGAACCAGAGTAAGTAGTAAAAGGTAAGAAGTGCATACAGAAAACCAGAGCTTTCTCTAGAAACCAGAATCAAAGACTAAACCTAGCAAAAGTTTCAATTAGCCCTTGCCTGCTGGAAGTTAAAGATACAGAAGGAAGGAAAAGTATTAGGGCACAAGAAGTTGCCCAAGATGTGTCAGCAAGGTCACAGAAATGGCTATTAACCCTAAATGTGTCAGAGTACTGACAACAGAGAAAGTATTCATACTTACCAACAGTTTGTACAAGACCTTATCTGGAATACTACAGAAATTTTGTCACTTTGTGTCAAGAGAAGGTTAATTTAAGAACAGACAGGTGCAGACAAGAGCTATTTGCACTGGCACAGAAAAGGCTTAGGAAGAGCAAACCTTATTTTGAAGGATTTTTTTACTTTTTATCCATAGTGAAGAAACATTTATTCAAGAGGGAAAAGAATTACTGAGGCTCACGTTCAAATAAAGTGAAAAATGGACAAAATGGCCACGATTAATACTTGAAACAATAAGGCTTCTGCTCGTCAGAACAGCGTGGTTCTGAAAAGATGGGGTAACAGTCCTTTAAATAAAGTAAAATCTCATGAGTTGGTAAGATGTACACCAAGGCTACAGGCAGAAATACAGGACTGTACATAGCAACAGGTCTCTTCTGCAAAAGTTATCCCAAAAGCCAAATACTATCAGCCTATAAAAACCACTACCAGTAATGCCAAAATAAGCCCCCAACTCCATTTATTTTGCACAGCTTTATCCTACGTTACATTATATTTGCTACCCCCCCTGGATGTGGAAGGCCTTACCTCTGTTATCATTTTACAGCTTTTGCATGGTCCAATCTGGCTGAATAACTGAAGTATAAGAACTTCAGTCACATCTCTGGAGAGGTTTCCTACGTAGCTACACAAGGAAATAAAAAACCAACATTTTAAACCAGAAATTTTCACCTTTTCAAATACAATTATGACTTAAAAACCTTAAATTACTATGAAAAATCTCCCTTTAAATACCCCTGGCATCTTAAAGACTACTTATAAATTATTTCAGGATATGGCTTTAAAGCAATATTTATGTACTTTCGAAATGATGCAGTTGGCCACAGCTGAGAACATGAAGCTCCATACAGACATAATACTGGACACTGATATCTAATGGCAACTGTTTCTTTGGCAGAGAAATGGCAAAAGCAGGAAGAACATTGCTCAAGAACCCTGGGTACAAGCACAACCAACCAGATGAAGATGTTTTAAGCGTCACTTCCCACTGAGCACCTAATCAAGACTACTCGGAATCTGGGTACTAACCCACACCTAACTCCCATTAGTTCACTAGCAGCTATTGGACAGAAATTGTGCTGCCTTGCAAGGGACCAACTCAGTTTTTCTGTTTCCATGCACATTTGGAAAACCAGCCCATGCCCCAGTAGGCAAGGTCATCGATGCAGCGTTATGGCAACTGGAACACTCAGCACAGCACCTACCTCAGCAGCTACCACCTCTGTAAAAACTCCCCAATTTTGGCAGTGTTACTTTAATATCACCCATACCTCCTGATTTTTTTATTTATAAAACCTTCGAAATAATTTCACGTTTTGAAATACCTAACAAGTTCAGATAGCATCTACATTTACCCAGATAGACAGAAATCCAACAGCAGAGGTTTACAGCTACTTCTAGATACTCTGTTACATTTTACACTCCCAAAAAGTAAAACCAGGTCACTGAGATGGCTGAGAGAGTCACGCATGCAAAACTGAATTATTAACAACAAAAAAGTGACTCATTTGTATTCAAATTGTACACAAAGCGATCAGTTAAAAGAAACGCTTGTCACAGCAACAGACCTCAAGAGTCATCAGCACGGGGCCGTTCGTTATCTTTACAAGCAAGCCCGTCAAGACAAAGTATTCAAGTCCAACCAATAACATGAACAGAACTTTTGTGATTTAGCTGCTGAAACAATAAACATTTTACTCATCTTACCAACAAGAATGTCGTAACACAGTCAACTAAAGTCAGTCTGAGCTGCTAGTACACTTCAGTGAACCTAAACATGAACCAGCATTTCTCAGTCTATGCATAACCCAAATTCTTTTGAGTACAGCAATTTAAGTGCACACTTTTGCTTAACGGGCACCCCTTTAAAAATTTTGAAAAGCAATTTCTGTGTTTGACAACTGGACTTTCATCCAGCTTCAGCAAAATCAAAACAGACACTGTCTGTTTACGTCTGAACACCACCTGATATCAACAGATTTTTTATTACGTTGTTATTCTTTCAGCAACTACGAAACAGTTCTGCACTTTCTCAGCCAGGACTTAAACCCTGCACAATATCCAGAGGGAGTTTTTTATACATCACTGCACCCAAATATGAAAACAACCATTAAAAGCTTTCGTGTACTCATTACTTTCTTACTAAATATGTAAGAATTAACAGAAGTCATTAAGAGAAGCTGCATTTGTAGCCTGTGTTGTTACGAGGCATTTCAGTAAAAAATTCCAGAATTCTGTAAGACCCGTTACAGGACAAATTGTCCATTTTATTGACTTTTCAACTCTCTACTCTGAAAACTTAGCAGTTAAACATTTATCCACACCTTCTTTCCGAAACCTTAACTAAATTTTTGTTAATCATTCACCAAGATTAAATTGCAAATCACTGGGAGTTTTAAATGGAAATATTAACCTTTGCAGATACCACTAAAATCAGATGGAAAATACAACTACACGTAGGAATTCGCACACAAAGTGTCAGCACTGCTGTCAGTGTATTCCTAGCACTTGTCTCCTTTGCATGTTGCAGAACAGAATTAGTTCACATCACGCCTCAACAGCGTATTGATGTAAGCACCTGTAGGGTAGCACTGGCATGAAATTAAATACAGTGAAGTCCTATTAACACGATTTCTACTGCAAAATCAGATACAGTAAGGAGTACCATTAACATACAAATAATCTCAGCCTCTTCTGCATGATAGTAATAAGGATTTTGGAAATGCAACAACTCTGAGAAGTGACCTGAAGAATTCCTCTTGGTCTGACAGAAAACCCAGAACAGCCATTCCTCAGATACCTGATTAAGGTAAGATAAATTACACTGACTGCCAGAAGACAACCTAGGTGGTTTGCCAGCACCTCTGTGTCTTCATCAAGATAGCTGTGAGCGAGAAAGTTGCATCGTAAACTTTAGCTACGAAACACGTTGCCTCTTCATAAAAATCGGCAGTGTAATTCTGGACCACCTGATTGCTAGATTCAAATGGGATGTAGAGACCTGATGGTCCACTAATTCTGTAAATGTATATGATAAATACTGCCTCAGTGTTTAATATAGCCACAGTCAGAAGGCATTAGAACCCTCCACAACTTGCTAACACTCCGAAACTTGAATAATACACACGCTGAGAATACTTCACGACAAAAGGTTCATGTAACTAGGACAATCCAGAGACCCAAATCTCTTGCATGTAAAATATGAAAATACAAACCCCTACAAATTTGAAAGAATACACTAAAAAAAGAGACTTGATGGTTACTTTCATGTCTTTAAGTAGGTTGCAGCTACGTTACCTCCTTCAGTACAGTTAAAGATGACTTAAAAAAATGCAAGCAAACTTCTTCAGCGTACAATGTCTGAATACTACAGCACTAAGGAAAGAAATAGATTCAACACATTAGGAATAGAACCCTTACCTTTCTGGAAACACACAACTTTCCTCAGCCGATGCTCATTACCTGCCACACCATCAGCCTCATCATGCTCCCAGCTTTCCCCTTTCTAGCTCAATGTACACATGATATAACGTAAAGGAGTATTTTCTATTCTACTTCATGAAATCAAAATAAGCAGAACCAGACCAAAAGAAAACGTATGGCTTTTGACATGCTATTACATGGCACATCAATCCTTTTGTTTTGTTATGTTACAGAGGATACATTAATAAAGCTTTTCAAAAATTATAAAACCCAACAGAGAAGCAGCACTTACTATACTTTCATAGCCTGTTCTCTTGGTTAATGTGACAGGGCAGCACAAGTTGTGGCTTTTTGCATACAGGCAATAGTGTCTGTTCTGTTCTGCAAGTCTAAAGCACTTAAATACCAATTAATAAGTACATACAAGAAACCCCAAACCATTTTATATACACACACACCTACATGTATACCCTGAGATAAATGTCAATATATTAGAATGCTGCTGACAACCCAGAGAATAACAAACTGTATTTGAAATTCAGAGATCTGGTAGAATTATCTGAAGAATAAAAGCAGCACATAGCAGCAAGTAAAGAGTTTTAGAATTAACTCTTTGGCTTGAACAGAAAAATCCTCTTTGTTAAGGTAAACAGGTTTTTATTCTCCTAGACAGGTAGGGAGGAAAGAGACATTTACAGCCACTATTTTAGGTCCACAAAACTCCCCTACATACTATTGGGAGGAAAAGATAGTAAATATGTTCTCACACTCACACAGACAGGCAAGAAATGGCAGATCCCGAATTTAAGCAAAGGAAGGACAATAAGCAATAAGGTAAACTGATGTGGTGAAGAGCCCACAGAAATTCCAGGAGCATCTCTGCCTGGTGCTAGTGAGCTACTGGAAATAAAATGGTATCAAGAAAAACCCACCCTGTGGACTCCACTGGCAGACAACATTCCCCTACAGCACAGCTGAACTGAAAGGAAGCATAAAAGAAGTGAATCCAGAGTGGAAATCTTACTTCTGCACCTCATCCAAACTCCATGAAACCTCGAATACACCATGGCAAGCGTAAAGATACAACAACTTGTAGGTACTCACTGACTGCTCATGAAGGTTTTTCTAAAACCATTAAGAACCTACAAATTTGGAACTTTTCTTCTGGTTACCAGCGACAGCCAATAACATGAGCAACGCATTAGGTTTCTGATAGCTTGGTTTCCACTTTAGAGTAGCAAAAGGACTTTGATACAGCTTGTGGTGGAAGGAGATCTGACAGTGCTCACTGAAAACAGAGCTTTCAAATATTCTACCAAAAATAAATAAATCAGAAAACCACAGCTCATTTTAGGACCAGCTGAAAATGGACACGTTGTGAATTTTCTACATCACATTTGAACTGAGGGGTGTGACAAATGCTAAGAAAAGGCCTCCCTTTCTCAAGTTACCTTCAAATTGTTTACAGCAGTAAGGAAAACTTTTTGGCAGAAAATACTGAACATTATTCTTCACATTTCTATGAGGGCCTACTGGTCATGAAGCGAGAGAAATAAAAATGCAAACGGTGTCTGTTTTCCATATTAAGCTTGAGAAAATAGTCCAAATTCTTAGAAGTTCCTGACTGAAAACAACGTAACAGCCCTGAAAGTACTGCAAATGGAAACAATTATTATCCCTGAGCTATTTAACATGGCCATAAATATAAGGTTAGGTGGGTTTTTCTTTTTATAATTAAGAAATCGCTTGCAAGTGTTAAAAACAAGAAGTCCTTCCTAACCTACAGGTTTATTTTTTTCTTTCCTGAAGGAATAAATGCAATGCCAAAGATACTCAAAGTATCACTTGTGCTATTAACCGAGTGCCTATGCACGTGGTCAAACAGCTACAGAAGTTTGTTCTTCACGTACTCCCCCAGCCCGCCTCCCATAAAAACAAAAACAAAAACAAGGAGTTCAACCAGGTTGTTCCTGGACGCCAGGGAGTTTTATTTATCCAAGAGATCATAACTGCTCTACATGAAAAGCATAACCCAGGATAATCATCTTTAAAACACAACTCGCAATTCTAAATTTAAATATATTTCAGATAAAAGTAGGGACAAGAGGGAGACATAAGAAACGCTACAGCCCAATTTTTGTGTTGCACGAAAAAAAGCCCTCAAATAACTACAGGAAAGTAACCCTACGTGACTGTGGTTACTGCAGAACTACTAGGAAATTAATGTACATGTTGTTTATTAGTATGACAAATTAAACAAGATACTCTCATGTGTGCAATAAAACATCTTGGGCACCTGTACTGATGCTGGGTCAGACACCTTAGCACAAATGTCATTTTGCTTGTCAGTGACTGTAGGCTAAGCCAGGTCATCAACAGATGCATTAGGAAGAAAAACCCACACCCAGTGCAGTACCAAAACATGTCAGCAGTAAAAGAATATTTTAAAACTTCGTCTAGATATAAAAGAACATTTTAAAACTTTGTCTAGATATAAAAGAACATTTTAAAACTTTGTCTAGACATAGCACTAATTAGAGGAAAAAAAAAGAGGAGCCAGTCAGGAAGAGAGGAACCTTGAAAATAAACCTACTGTGTAACTTTGCCCTTTTCCCTTCTCTCATTCTAAAGCAACACTGAAAACTATGTCCACTATCAGGGCCAAGCAACCTCGGAGCATTTAAGATATGCTTGTTTAAACTACGCATCTCAGGGAGCAAGGACTAAGCACTTACACTACACCATAAACAAGTTACAAGAACTTCTGCCGACACTGGGAAGAGAAAAAACACCAAGTGCCTTGAAAAGCCTTAAATGCCAAGTCATCATTTTGATAGTGGAAACAAAACTCAGGGATACTGCGTTCTGTTTCAGTAGTTTCTTTAAAGTGGCCTTCAATCCAAATTCTCTTCGAAAGCCTTTCTGAAGGCTCCTGTCCCAAAAACTAAAGAGAGAAAAGATTTAATTTGCTTTGTCTTGAGCTGTGTTTCTCGTACGGGCAGCTTGAACATACTGTTGAGACTTTACTACACGGACAGCCTCGACACTGAGCTGTTCGTACAGCACACAACATCCTTTGGCAACTGGCAATCTATGCACCAGTTCAAATAATCAAAACCAGAATTACGTGCTCTCAAGTGCCTCACCACACAAACGAGCCCCCCTCATGTAAATTAACAGGACAAAGAAAACCCATCAAATCCATACCTGCGGAGTTGAAAAGAACTCAACAGCAACCAAAAAAAGCATAAATTTATATTTTTAAACAGAAAACAGATGACAGCCACCAACTGATTAAACACTGTCTAGAGAGACAGGGCCAACATAGTTATTTCTTTTGCCAGGGCCCAAGGGACTGTTACTGAACCACACGGTAAAGTACAGGAGGGAAGAGCAATTTTTCCCACTCTGCCCGCTACAGAGGGTCTCGTTTTAGGGCGTCCCCATCCCACCCTCCGCAGGGACAACACAAAGAACTTTCCTCACGCCGGGGCCGCTCTGAAGGGGACCCGAGGACGGGCGACCCGACCCGACCCCCTCCTCCCAGCGCTGGGGCCGGGCAGCGGTGCTTCCCGCCCGGACATTGCA